>NW_028277941.1:1500000-1632599 GCF_059751315.1 Micrasema longulum | reverse complement strand
TACACCGAATATACTATTTATTGTTATGTGTTGGAAAAACTCTTGATAAATAATCAATTATTTTTGCAGGTGTTCACTATTTGTCATGGTTTATCAATATATTTTAATATTTGAGTTTGTCCAAATATTTGTAGACAAAAGACTGGATTTCACCCCCTCGGGCGTCATTAAGATTAACACAACAGAGATGGAGAATACCTTAAAGAAGTCAAAGCATTTACAAGGCTTATGATCTGTCTTTGGCTGGTTGAAATGGCCACTTTACACGCTGTATAACATTCACCATTTCGCCTATGTTTGTACATCCGTTCTTCTTCAATTCTTCCATTTGTTGATTTTAAATAAAAATAAATTCATTTCAATGTATTTATTTTTTGTCAAAAATAAATATTTGCGCTCATAAGTAAATTATAAAATATACCCAAATATTTCAAGTTCGAGAGCACACAATGGAAATCGCTCTCTTTTTCATGCCGACAACCTCCTAACTTATAAGTTACGTTTAATCTCTAAAGCTCTTGATTTTTATTTATACTTACCATTGTTAACAGAGAGAAAAATAAATCTTATTTAAGTTATCTTCACCGCGTACTATTTAATAATATAATCGGGATTATCTAATGAAGGATCATATTCAGACGCTTGTCTCAGCCTTACATGATGCACGGATCTCGACATTTTTTGTGCACCTATCGTTGGTACATATCTTTACCACACATTTGACTGAGGAATCGCATTTGACAGCATTTAGCCTACCATATTTTTTTTTCCGATTCCATACTTCGCTTCCATATATTAGGGTTGGCATTGGGACTCCATTGTGAACGGATGATTTCGCCTGTGACAAAGATTTATTTGCCAAGGTTGACTTTAGTTTACCCTTCAACCTGTTCCCGGCAATCGCTATCTTATCGATATCTTCCCTAAACAAACTTACCTCCTAAATACAAAAAATCTCTCTTCATATTTCGGTGACATCACATTTAGTCATACTTTCGTTTATTTCAATAACTATCACATTTCAATTTGAATATTCATAATTGAGAAATTAAAATCTTTGAATTATTGTAAAAACACAAACTTTGTTATTTGTGTTACACGTTTTATATCACCCATCGATGGGAGCAGTGCTCTACCGAAACTACAATATTCTATGAAAATTAAACGGATAACACTTAAAACAAAGTTTTCATTTTTATAATAAATTGTTACGAAGTGAATGCCGATTTGTATTTTTTTTTCTTCTGTTTTATGTGATATAGGGGAGAGGGAAAATAAAATAATTTAATAATTCAGTCACATGAATCTCACCCGCATCAGTAAAGGTTTCCGCTCTTTTACTTCACATAAATCAACAGATGGAAAGATTGAAGCAATGTAGATGTTCAAACATGGCAATTGTTACATACTGTGTGAAGTGGTCATTCTAACAATCCAATGACGGATCATAAAAATTCTCTAAATTGTTCTCCATCTCTATTGTAATACGTTCATACTAAAAAAACAGTTGAGTGAAAAAAGTCGAGTTTCGTTGTTCATACTGCACTACTACAAGTATTGCTGACCCGACCCTATGTTTGAAAAATATTTTCAAGTGGTTCTTGTAAAAGTGACATAATGCAAACACAAAATGCCGTAGGCCATTTTACTATAATTGGCTCTTAACTGAGCACCCTAAAGTAGTGTGTAATATTTTCATGGTTCATTGGTGTCCCATTCTGTAGGAAGACTATGGCATTGAAGAGTTTTAAATGTTTTTTAAAAACTAAATTTCTACGGCAGCTTACGAATTGTTGCATTGTGCTGGGGTATATTTTTGGTAAGCGGAGGTTTAATTTCTTGGTTCCGTATATTAAGTGTGAAAAAAAGTGAAGTACTTGCATTGTATTTGTTTATAAATCATAAGATGGACCGTGGAAAGGAGAAATTCCCTATGCGACATGTAGCCAACTTTACAGAAAAGCCCATGAAAGTTTATTTTTAATAAGAAAATATCACATTTCTTTCAATTTTTAAGAGTCCATAAAACACTATGTCTTAAAAAAAATATTTTTTCATACTTATTAATAGTATAAATATTTATTCATTTATAACTTTTAATTCCCGCGAAAACGGTCATTGCATATGCCTCTAATACGTCATCATTCATGTTAATTTTGAACTTTTTTGTGACCATTTAAATTTAAATAGAACTTCGTCACGAATCTTGACGTCCTAATTATCAAGATTATCACATATCGCGTTTTTGTAGGGACATATTTTTTTTTTTTAAGTTTTGCATTTCTCTTCAATTTCCACACTGATTTTGAAAATACAATTCATTTTGCGAAATCCATTTCAGATATTTTTATCGGTATTCGTAGTATGTGACATTTCTCTATTATAAAATCTCATTTCGTCGATGATACGGCAAACCGCGTAACCATTTTTATTTACGATTATTTTTAATGAAATTAATTCACTATGGGGACTAAGAGCCATTTGTTTTAAAATATTACTATTTTTATAATAATGATAGTTTTTCATACTCCAGCGGTATTTTTGGTTGATTCCAATCGTAATATATTAACAGAACGCTTTTTAAGTTCCCCTGTAAAAAAATATATGAAATAGTCATTAAGAGACGATATTTTTTATTTTACTGAAGTTATATAGAAATCTCGCCAAAATAATACATATGATGCGTATGAGATTTTTTTATTAATTAAATAAAATGGTTCTTTTGTAAAGCTACTACATGTCGCTTAGGAATCGTTTCTACGGTCGATATGTATATGCATTTATTTTCTTTTACCACATCCGCTACTATATAAATGCAGTATCTAAAGATCAGCTGACCCTACAGGTGTTCCTTTTACCAGCCAGCACTCACACCTCCTCCCACGTCGATCCCGCGTCCTGTAGTACCACCAAATAAAGTCTAAAGATCGTCATCGACGGCCTTCCAGGACGGCGGGAGCTCGCGGGTGTGAAGAAGAGGCGACTCGGGTTAAGGCTCTCCTGAGGCATGCGCAGCACGTGTCCAAGACAGGTCCAATGCTGCACCCTCAAATGCTCGCTACTGGAGGCTGCTGCGTCCGTTCTTGGACTTTATTAATAAATTTATTTTTGTCTATAACCATTGTTAAAAATGAAAAAAAACAGCAATTTCCTGCTACCAGCAAATGGAAATTCAGATTCCTTTGTATATATATATATATATAACTAGCGGACCCGACAGACGTTGTCCTGTCTGAATGTTGGCTTGCCTACTATTAGCTGGTTCAGCAAACGCATAATCTCGAAAACCTCGAATTTTTGATAAACCATATACAAAGTGACATTTGACATTGAGATTGCAGCGCCATTTACCGGGTCCAATTGTGAATCTAAACCATCCATGGAAAAACTCAAATACACACAAAAAAATAAATTAAAATCGGTCTAGCCGTTTAGGGGGAGTTCACTGACATAGGTTTACGCGAACATAAGAATTATATATATATATATATAACCAGATTAATACAGAAATAAGAACAGACGTTATTTATTTTTGCCTTTTCTGAGCTATTTGTCAAAAGGATTATTTTTTGTTTTATCTTTTCACGTGATTGACTAAGAGCCCTCGTTGTGCTCAGTTATAAATCGTTCAAAAATCACTACTTAAGTGAGAAAACACGAGAATACTTGATAATGAAGAAAATTCAGACCACGTTTTACCCAGAGCTCTCTAAAACTATGACACGTAACTCATGTCCAACGCGAATTTAGTCATTTTTAACCTCCAGCCGGGTTTTAACGCGAGCTTGACATTTAATTCGAAACCATAATAAATGAAAATACCTGATTGTGTCGTGAAAGCGTGCAAAAACTTTCTGGATTAAAGGAAAGAGACTTTTCATTGATGAGTAGGTACCCGGGGACTTGAATTCCAAAACATAAAATAATGCATTTTTAAATTAAGAATTCTTCTTCATTCCAATCTTGTCACTAACAGGGATGCACTTTATTAACGAATGTGATTTTCAAAAATGTATTGAATGTCAATAAATATTATTTATTATTACCAAAAAGTCAGTAAAAAGAAATAAATGGCAAGAAATTATAAGGAATTTAAGGAAAAAATCTGATTGAAATCCATAAAAAGCAAATGTTTGCAAACATTCTAAAACAAACTTTTTTAAAACACAAAAAAAACAACATACTTCAATTTTTTCTGTTTACGCATTCTCGTCGAATGTAATCCTGGTAGATCGATGAAAAAAAACATATAAGATTAAAAATGTTAATATCGACGAATACGCGTATCGCAAAGATTTACATTTCGCTGAAATCCGCACAGAAAATTTGTTGAGCCATTTAGGAGGAGTTCAGTGCCATCACACGCACAGAAGAATTACATTTATAAAGATAAAGTAGATGTTTGAAAAATATTATTCTCGTAAGGAGAGGAGTTTTGAAGGAAACTTGTATATTTTGTGTTGAATAATAATATTTAATTATCAGTTTTGCTTTACCTTATACCCGTATGCAGAGACAAAACTTAAGGTGAGGAAAGTACATTCTAATCTCATATGCAGAGAATAACCTGAAGGTGAAGACAATAGAATGTACTGACCTCACCTTAAGGTTTGTCTCTGCATACGTATAAGTGGTGTTGATGAAATATTTAACTATATTAAAAAAAGTTTGACATTTAAATAAAACAATTGTACATCAGGTATAATATAAATTGCTGTATTATCAGCATCATCACACCCGTTCAGCACCCAGTGGTTTATAGGGAACTGCATTGGTAAATCAAATGCAATATAGTTCTATCATGTTTCTTGCCTGGAATCGAACCTAGGTCTTCAAAAATGGTAGGCGAACGCTTCAACCATTAGACAACGAGGCAAACATATCTTCACATGATTTGCTTATTCGTGATTTTGAGAGCAGCCATCGAGTCGAAAACACTCATCCGGGTCTGGTTCTATTTCGAATTATAGTGAACGTCTAGGACCGCGGGAACCTGATAGCTTGTATGGTGGACGAGAGTGATTAAGGTTCTTGGAAAGCTAAATATATGAAAAATACAAGCGTTAATACAAGTTTTGTTAACGAAATCTTTTTTCTAGGTATTTATTTACAGCGCTAACGATCTCTCATTGGCTGGTTTAAGTAATCATTAAACACAGTTATGTCATTTGCAATTCGGCCTATATTTAACTATTTTTGTATATTTTAATTGAAATTTTACTTGAATTTTGTCTTATTTTTTTGTTTGAGTTGTTTGGTTTTCAAAACTTTATATGACAAGTTACAGTTATGCTTAAACATTAAAAAGAATATGATTATTTTCCCTATCATAACATGCGGTGACCGCAGAATCGTCGCGTCTCGTCACGGGCGATAAAATACAGGGTAACAAATCTGTGAACGTGGAAAAAGTCTGTACTCAAAAGACTAAATGTGTGAACCAAATCTAATCAATTTCATAATAAGTCCATAAAGTCGTCCAACGCCGCGCATGCGCACAACACTGACACTGTCTGCACTGGGGTGGCATCGCGCATTAACGCGCCAAAATGTAGGCGCGAAACCAGATCAAGAAATGGCTGCGGTACGGGGCTGTGATCCCTAGAACCTGTGAATTTAATTATTATTTAATTGATTCTGCTAAATTTTGAACAAAGTGTGAATCATAGAATTAAGAATAGTCCAGAAACCGCATACGCACATCAAACAGACAACTAAATTACTCATAAATAAGTAGGTTTACGTTTTGACCCATTAGTTTCTTTGTGGACGTCGCTTAGTACGCAACTCCTGATTTGAATTCAACTATGCCGTATGCCGTGTTGTGTCCTTTCAAAGTTTATAAATACTGCTAGCATCTTAAAGAAACAGAATGCAAACACATCTCATGTGTAATTAGCAAATGAATGTCCATGTAACAAATGCATTACTTAAAAATTGAATTATGAATTGTTATCTGTCAGATTGTCGAAGAAACAAAATGAACATTTTGTTAGTGTTGCCAGATTAGTAAAATTTTTTACCCTACTTTGCTCATCTAATGAGAAAACTAATAAAAATTGGATCTCGGATTAAACAACTCTATCGTGGACATTTGACCGACATTATCTTTAAAACATGAAATATTATTTAACATGAAAATAAAATTTGTTTTATATTTTAAGTTTAAAGTTCATTGATTCACTTTCTCTTATTAAATGACCTTTTTCTTATCTACTCTGTTGTGTCACTCAATATTTCCGCGTGCACAATAAAATTTTAGAGAAATTAACAGATTGCTTTTTTTTTAACCTTACATTTGTGTTATGATTATTTTTTTCCCATCGTGCAACATTACGCGGCGACATCACGAATGCACGGGGTGAAAGTTAGGCATAGTGGGGAAATTGTTGGACACAGTCCGATGTATTCAAATATCATTCTACGCTCCTTCTGGACTATTCTTAATTCTAGCTTACAGTCTTTGAATGTTCAATAACATAAAATAATATCGTCTATTTATTTATCACCAACCTCATTCTTACCGCATCCCTTAGTGCATAGGACAGTGCATTGGTAAATCAAATGCAGCGTAGTTCAATCTTTATTACATGATGGTAAATCAGTATTTCTTTTATGTGCCAGTCCAGGAACAACGAACTATTGCAAACGCGTCAACCCCTACACAACAAGGCGGATTTATCTTCACTCGATTTCCTTATTCAGGATTTTTACACTTTTTTTTGACACAAGCCATCAAGTCGACCTGTCGTGTGTTATGGTTCTATTTTACACACAGAACGGTATTCTTCATCCACTTGGACACATATAGATTTATAGATTTAATGGACATTTACAGTTAAAGACATTTGCAATGCCGACATTATGTAGTATAAAAATTACTGTAAAAACGTAAACCTTACACAGCACCAATTACGTCATCATAATTCCCTGTTTGCTCCCAATTTTGAGCATATGGTGTCCATAAAGAGCCTCCAGGCATCTCTGACGGGTGTCATCTCCTGCGCATACTCTCAATTCAGGTTTAAACTCTTTATAAGAATCGATGTAATATTTAGTAATCACTGTTAAAATTAAACAGGTTAGAATTGATTAGTTAAGTATACCTGATAAAGAAGCTTGTGTAGCTTTGAAACCGGCCTGTAGATAAAATACGTGGTTAAAAACAAAATCGTTTTACATTTGTTTTATTTTATATAATTGTTGTTTGTTTTTTAGTGTGTGGTATTTGTGTGATACAAAAGTTGATTTAATGTAATTTTTCTCAGACCTGGGTGTTCTGTGCTGTAATTCAAGATTACATTGAATTAGATGGCCTATTCTGATGCATTAAAAATGTTTTACCATGAAAATATTTGTACAATATAATTTTTAAAAACGCTTTTAATATTAAAATATGATTTTAGTAATGAAAAGTATTTTAAATGCCTTATTTATTTATTTATTTATTAACAACCAAATAACATATGCAGAAGTTATAAAAAAAATAATATATAATTTAAAATGGAAAAAAAACTAATACAAGCAATTTAATTATTATTTTTAATTTTTAAGAATAATTGTTTCTGGAAGTTTGATAAAATTATAGTTAATACATTTATTTTACAGTATATTAAAAGTAAAACTTGACCAAAATATAGTTCGAAAATTGTTTTACTTACCATTTATATGCACCCCAATACAAATTTGGAAATACATAAGAACTCCGTTTATCCAAACTGCAGCCATCCGGGTTGCCAAATAACCAGATCGTTATCAGGAAATAAAAAAAAATAAAGGATTTATTGTTTATTTATTTGTGAAATTAACATTTCTGGGACATGTTTAGGTTTTTAATATGATACCAATTCACTACATTTATATGATATTATTTTTAAAGCAATATTATCTGGAACTTGTTAATCCGGAAAATTGGAATTAAACTGTACAAATGTAATTAAATTTTTAAAATAAAGTTGACTTTATCTTGAACCTTAGACTTCGTTCATGTAAGACTAATATGCCAACAACTACCCCACGAGGTGGACATTTGCATCATTTTGAAAACTTTTTACTTTCCTCTATTTTTACTTAATTTTTATCATGTCCGCATAGTGGTCTAATGTTCAGCGTATTAACCTACTATACAAGAAAACTCGGGTCCGATTCCCGACACGGACTTTAAAAAATATTTATTTATAACAACGTTTTTACACCATAATATTTCTTAGTCCGTGAACTGCCACCTGAAGCTTAAGGCTGATCATCTTATCTTCATGTTACAGAAATGATTAAGATGCGTCGCGATTCGAATACCAATGCAGTGCCTTATGCACCATTAGGTGCGGAAAGGGAATGATAATAATGACAATGGTACATTATTATTATATTTCCCTTTTTACAGCGCTTTCACACGGCGCGGCGCTTTGTACGTACTAAAATATTCATCAACCAGGAACAGACTAATAAACTTATGGTATACATAGATATTTTACTGTATCTGAAGAGTAAAAGAACGCCAGCTCACCATAGTGAGAATTTGACTCAGGACACCAAAGACAAATTGCATTATTCGAGCGCCTGTCATGGCGCCCAAACAAAGACTTAATGACGTCACGATATCCTTTCCATGCATATTTTGTTTACTTTGTTCTTCCCTTCCCTTTCCCCGCTTCCACTTCCTACTTCCCCGGCTGGCCCTCATAGCTTCTACAGATGAGTATCGTTCCGGTTGTATTAAAGTGTAGTTATGTAGTAAACTCAAATAAGTATAGACGCCATATAACCCTGTTAGCGAGATAAAATATGAACTAGGTGTTCGGGGTATCACTTACCAATCTAAAAGCTCGACTGTAATCAAAATCACGAAACCATTTTTTTTTATTATTTTGAATAGTTGAAGCGTGCTTGTATAAGAATAACACAGCATTAGTCATATATTTCTTCTCAAACTTATAAAGCGTATATTAACGGTAAATTTTTAATTGTTACGGCGCTGGACGCATACAATTATTATAATTTTTAAAACCTGCATGCTGAATTGGACCGGGAATTCATAGCCAATTTTATATTGCTTCTGTCGATAATCTAACAAATGTCTTTATAATGCACTCCGAAACGTGCCTGTGGGCTAGTGAAGTGGCTATTTCCATAAAAAACATACATATATTGAATATACCTACCTATTGTATAAACATTTTTGTAAACTATGTACTTGTATTTTATATTGGATTAAATAAATAAATTAATTAATTAATTAAATGCACGAACAAACATACATTGTTTTTGTTTTACGATTAATTTAACATATTTCATCTTATCCAAGTTTTACTACGACTGAAAACTGAAAGGTGGTAAAAATAAACATCATCCACACAGCACACACATGATTTTATACAAGTTGAATTCGTATTTAAATTATTAAACGCTGTAAATCACAAATGTTTAATATATTTATTTTTTTAACATTTTTTATTGAATGGCATAAATAAAACATTGCTTAATAGATTGACAGTAAGTTTTATTTTGCAGTTTTTTTAATAAACTTACTATTTGTTAACTTTATTTAATGACACCAGTAAATTTTTGTATTCTTTATACGCATCAAATTAAACAAAAGTCGGCAGAAGTTATTTAAAAAAAAACTATTTTAATTTGTAATCTTCTCTTCGGTCTTTTTTAGTGTGTTTTGATTTTACCTAAAACACAGTACACTAAATGTATATTTATTTAAGGGCTATTGTGTTTTATATTGCAATAACCATATTGTTGTGTACGTACCGACATATTTTTAATCATCCAAAAATAAATGTAAGAAAATATTTTTATTTTTGTCCATTTATAAATATAATCATCGCATTAAATGCTGAAATTAAAAAAACAAACCTTTTATTTGTTTTGGAAACTAGTCAGATAAAAAATAACGTTTACCAATTGTCTCGTTTTACTTCATATCGCGTAAAGGTAATGGGTATTTTCACAATTTAAAGTATTCTCGTTTTTACGTCACATCTTCATAAACAGCCTATACTTTCTCTAAAGAACCAAGGAGGGTGCATGCCTTCATACATATTCAATAGGTGCACCCTTCATTCAACCTAGGGCGTCCTTAGACTGTGACACTCCGAGGGCGGCTCTTGTGTCGTGCGCATTTCTAACGACACACCCTCACAGTCTAAGCGTGGAGTAGTATCCGCGTATCACGGGGTTCGTTCTGTTATTCAGTATAAATTGTCAATAGGCATTGTGACGGACTTGGAAAATTTTACCAAAAAAACTTTATAAAACGCTAAGAAAAACGATACACGTGTTGGAAATTTCTTATAATTGAATCAATCATTATTAAAAGACGCTTTCGTCCATTTTTATTAGTTTCCGTTTTTATCACTTTATTTCAGAAATAAACCCAAAATTAATAGTTTGATTTGAAAACCACATATTTAATACATTTATTTCATTTCAATACAAGGTGGATAAATAGACGATGACTTTTAAAACAATTTTTTTTCTGGAAATGAGTTTTTGTAAAAACATTTTTATATCTACTACGTAACATAATATTAAACAAAAAAAATACAAAAATTTTGGAATAGTCTTCGACTATGTGAAAAATCTACTTCTACCCGATATACCTGTCCAGGACATATTCTATCTTCGGTAGTTATGGGTTAACGTATTTGGAATTCACAATTTTACCAACAATGATTTTATGTTTTATGATTATCACTAGGGAATTGAATTGAAGGAAGGGAGCCAACGGGTTTGCTCTTTTATTTTGGATTACATAAACGAGATTGTGTCTGAAATAGTGGAGAAATTGCATTTGTATTCGGATGGATATGTAGGCCAAAAAAAAAACTATTCAATGGTAAGAATGTGTTTGGTTTTGGTAGAAATTGAAAGATTATTTTTTTTTTTATCATTTTCCGTTATGTAGCCATTCTTTTCTCCCATGCGACCACAATTTTGGTTTGATTAAAAAAACAATCAAACAAATAAAGAAAGCTGAAAATAATATGGAGAAATGATAGTTAAGTTCATACTCTTAAAGAACTAGAACATGTGACTTACCTAGGACTTACAATGGACAGACAATTAAAATGGACAAAACACATAGACGGACTCACTAAAGTAATGGCATCACTACATAGCCTCTTCTACAAAATTAAAGATTTTATATCAAGAAAAGAAAAAATTATGATGTACGAAGCCTATGTCAAAAGTAAATTGAGTTACATGATCGCCTTCTGGGGAACTGGTAACAAGACAGACATAACAAGAATACAAAGACAACAAAATAAAATTCTTAAACTAACATACAACCTACCCTACCTGACCTCTACGACTGAACTGTACAAAAAAACACACCAGTTTGACATAAACTACTTGACTAAAATTGAGACCTTAAAAATTGTGCACAAAATAACACTGGGAAACATACAAGACGACGACATAATATTAGTCAAAAATGCTGACATACATAAATATAACACCAGACAACAAAAACACTATCATATTGAAAAAGCAAAGACAAACACAGGACAGTCAAAAATACTACATAATGGACTTAAACACTACAACGACCTACCTTACTACTTGAAAACTTTTAATGGAGACAAATTTAAAATCAATCTGAAAAAGCACATGATGACTGAACTAACTAGACTAGACGAGACATAAAATGACTAGACAATATTAAATTTCTAATGTAACCCTAACGGGTTTTTTAAAATTGTAAATAAATAAAAAAAAAAAATGGTGTCCTGATTTTTATAAAAATAACTTTAACTCTATAAAGACAATGAGCAAAGCCACTCTATGAGAACAGAAAGCAAATTTTTCTGTTAGTTCGTATATTTTTATTTTTATTTATTTATACAAATACACATATTACAACAAAAAACGTATTCCTAACAATATGATGCAAAGAGCCCTGTATTGAGAGTTCGAATATTGCCATCTTTTTCCAGGAGGGGTAACAACTCGCCTATTTATAGTAGGACCAATTTATAAGACGTTTCATTGAAGAACTGGGAAGATTCCGCTTTTGATGCTTATGACAAAAGCGTATCCAATGGGACAAGTTCTGATAAACATAAATAAAATAAAAAATACTAAAAACTTAATTAAGTGTTTTGAGCAATCTTCGCTAGATTTTTATAACCGAATAATAAATAATTCGGTGAATTCGCCAGAAATGAAATTGTCATAAAATAAAATTACAAATGATACCATTTTGATCAATAGAAAAAAAAATTTTTGACCAATCTTTTGTTGATTTTCAAAACAACCTAAGTCCACCACATTTTTTTCAATTTTTTTTACATGTATTTATAAAAATAAACAGATATTTTTTTCTTTTTATTTGATATTTTTATGAACCCTTACAGATTATTACATTCATTTTACAAAAAACAATTTATAATTTTTTATTCATACTCTGCTGTTGATAATAATATTTTTTACGCCTTTTGAAAAGTTTGTCCGAGTCTTTTTTGAGTTTTATCTGGTAGTTTATTGTATAATTTCAGTCCCTGATTTATTAGTCTCGATTGTCCTTGTCTCGTTTTGGAATGTTGCATGTGATATTCTTGTATTTTGTCCATGTATGTTACAATTTTTTTTCAACTTTTAATTCTTTGTCTACAATGATATCAGTGGCTGACTTACGAATTAATTTTAAAGATTCCAGTTTAAGTTCATTGACTATAATTTAATTGTTTAGTTTTTTTTAATAGTTCTTTAGTTGGTGTTCGATAAGGAAGGTCATAAACTAACTTTGATATTTTATTTTTCTGCCGTTGTGATCTGTTTATGTCATTTTGGTTTAGATTTGACATAGGATTCATGCATAAGATTGATTCCGTTTTTGGAACAAAGTTTTTAAAAAAAGACTTGACAATGTTGCTATTTTTGGGTCCAACTCCTGACATGGTTGACATGAAATACTTAATTATAACTAGAATATTTCATAGTCCCTGGACTGGAACCTGAAGCTTGAAACTGATTATCCTACCTTCATGTAACAAAAATGATCAAGATATACTGCGATTGGTGTACCAATGCAGTCCCTCATGCACCATTAGTTGCGGAAAGGGAATGATAGTGATGATAAATGTTACTATTTTTCTAAATAAATTATTGATGTAAGTTATCCATATCAAGTCTGTCTATGGTTAGTCCTAAATATTTAACGTAAAATTAAATTAAATTTGAGCATCTATTTTAATTTTATGTCATTTTTTTATGGATTAAAAATTTATAATATTACCTTTTTTTTCATTAAGTGTAAGTAAGTTTGTGCTTGTCCATTTAGTCAACATAATAAAATAAGTAAAAACAATTTTGTTTTTAACCAGTTATTTTTTATTCTTTCTACCTATACCGTTTTCAAAGCTACACAAACTTCTTTATCAAGGTATACTTAACTTACGAATTATATTATATTTTATTTAATCAGTATAATGGAACTAATAAATCAAGTATTTTCGTTTTGTAAGGATGGTTATGTGAGATGGATACGCTCTTAATTAAACAGGAGTGGACTAAAGGAAATATTGTTTATTTGGTTATTTATTTTTTTCTTATTATTAATCGCTTTTTTAATTTCTTAGGTTTTCAAGTTGTGTAATTTTAATATTTTATCTTCAACATGAAGAACTTTTTAGTGTTGCGTCTTTATTGAAATTATGATGACTTTCTATCAGATGGTTTGCGAATTAAAAAAAAAAGTTATTTAGGTACCTTGCAGGTCCTTTTACTGTGGTATTAAAGTTTTTTTTAGTTTTCCCAATGTAGATTGAGTCGCAAGCATTACAATTTGACTGGTATATGCCAGATTTATTAAATTAAGGGAATTTGTCTTTGTGATTTTTTAACAATGTTTCTATATTATTAGTTGTGGAGAATGCAGGTTTTATGTTTGATCGTAGAAAATTGCCATTTATGAAAAGAATCCGCCTCCATTGTTTAAGTACGTTAGCTTTATTTAGTGTGGGAGTAGAGTATAAATATTTATTAATTGGTGCGTTTTAGTTTTTGATAAATATTTTCTCAATTAAGTTCTCATTTAATCCATAAATAATCAATTTGTTTCATTGTATTTTTTAAATTAGTATTATTTAGTGAAACGTTAATCAACCTATGTATCACTAAACGGAATGCAAAATATTTATAGGCAATTGGATGATTTGAAGAATTATGAATAATTGTTTCAGTGTATGTTGGGTAGCGGTAGATTTTGAAATCAATTTTTAATTTTTTTATTATTTAAGTTAAGTCAAGAAAGTTTAATTTTTAATATATTCCAATATCTCAAGTAAATTGTATTTTTTCACTCAATGAATTTAAGAAGTTAAGGAATGTCTGAAGTTCTCTGTCCATCCCTGGAAAGAGACTAAAACATCGTCCACATACCGTCGTTATAATATGATACGTTTACGAAATGGTCATTTCCTTTAAAATGTTTCATTCCCCAGTTCATTCATAAATATGTCAGCAAATGATGGGCTACTAGGCTGTCTTGTCGGCAATATCTGTGTTTGGCCATCAATTACATTATCCAACTAAAAAAGCTTTGGTCTAAACAAATATTACAAAATCTACATGAATCAGAATGCAATTTTTTATCCAAATCTTAACTGTTTAGTAATTAAGACATTATTTTTTTTATATCTGCAATTGGAATATTGATGTCAACTTTAACTACGTCGAATGAGATATGTAAGTTTCATATTATTTGGAATTTTCATATTCTTCAGTATATCAATCAGTTGAAAGGAATTTTAAAGTGTGTACTTTGGTATAAAAACTTTTAAATTATCAATTTAATTTAAATGAAAGAAGCATGTTTGACTGAAGGGGCATTATTATATCATAATACTGGACGAATTTGATTATTTTCTTTGTGAATTTTAAATAAACCATACAATTTAGAGGACATTGGATGAGAGAAATTAATTGATTTTTGATTTGAACACTGAAAAAAAGTCACTTTTTGAGTCTTTTACTGCATTTATATGTTCTTGGTATTTATTCGTGGGATCGTTTATTATGTTAAAAATATTGAATTAGTTCCATATATACAGCATGATACTGATTATATAAAAAAAGATAGAATTCATTAGTTAAGTATACCTTGATAAATAAGCTTGTATAGCTTAGAAACATGTAGGTAGAAAAAAAAATCATTGGTTGAAAACAAAGTTGTTTTTGATTATTTTATTGAATTGAGTAACCACGAAATTAGTGCTTCAAATATAAAATTTAGATATTTTAAAGACCACCAGCTGTATTCCATCATAGTAATATTTAGAGAGTCCAAAAAATTATCACCTTATAGGTAATATTGGGTGGGATACAGTTTTTTTTAATACCTCTGAACAATATCTACTCGTATGGACGAAAGTGTCTTTTAATAATCATTGATTAAATTGTTGCCAAGGAAATACATTAACTAAATTAAATTTCAAAACATTTTTTGGTCTTCTCTTTCTAATCAGGATTTTTTAAATATATTAAATTTTTTCTACCATATTTTGTACATTTATTTATTTTCAACTTTTAATGCGTAATGGATATTATAAAAAAATATGTAAACTATGTACATACGAGAATCTTTCTCCAATTTTCAATTTATTTAAGAGACAATTCAGTGCTTTTCTTTATGTAGATAACAGGGATACAGACATGTATTATATTTTGCGCCATGATCTTTTTACTACCCAAATTGGATTATTATTTTTTTGTGAGGTTTAATGAAAATATTAAATCATCGCTTTTTTTTCTGTTCCCTAGTTTAGTGATATTTTATTTGGCTCCTTTCTTTCTTATTAAACGATATATTTTGTATACGTTATGTTTCTTAAAAGAAAAAATTCTACGATCGTAACGTAAATTGAATCTTACTAGATAATATATTATTCCTACAAAAGTATCAAGAAAACTTTACCATGGTAATTTGATGTTTTTTTTAAACACGAAATCCAATGTTGGAGTTACACGATTGTTGGTGCTGTTTTATATACTAAAATAATTTCATGATTTACGTGGATAGGGTAAAATGTAAATTTTTTTACGAGAGTTATGTGTTCGTATTTGGGCCGATGAAAAATGTAGTATTGTGTCTAAAATAAAACTAGAATCCTGGACATTTGACATTTGTTTTCTCATCATCATTATTCCATGTCCGCTCCCTAGTTGAAGCATATGGTATCCACAAGAGCCCTTATGCATCTCTATCGGCTGCCAACTCCTTTGCGTCCTCCCAAGCAAGGCTTTCGTTCCGAAGCTCTGACATAAACTACCGAAGATCAGTCAACAGTGGACGTGCAGGATGTCGAGAAGCTGATGCCTTGTAAAGTAGGCAAGCGTGGTTAAGGCTCTCGAGGGGCATCCGCAGTATATGGCCCATCGTTTAAACTCAGAATTTTGCTGTTTTGAGCCCTAGTGAGGTGCCACAATTCGCACCCGTAGGGGAGAATAGGAGTTATGCAGGCGTTATATAGGTGGCATTTGGTTTTCACTGAGCAAATATCCGATCTCCAGACAGCCTTCATGCTTTTGAATATAGCGCCTGCTACTTCTAACCGCACTCCCAGTTCTTTTGCCATTAGATAAAATAGAACTAAAATCGTGGGCGAGTGTTTTCTACTCGATGACTACTCTATAGAAGAATAGTGAAAATTGAAATTGAGCGAAGACTTATCTCCATCGGACTTATCCGGCACGTGATGTAAAAGTTGGAGCATTAACCTACCATGCTTTAGGTTTTAAGTTTGATTTCGGGCAAAATCGACATGAAATTTTACTTTTGATGGTATTTTTCCATAGCAATATTATGCTGCCCAGTAATATCTTTGCTTTCATTTTTATTTTTTATATAACAACGGTTACATGAAAAAACATAATAAATACATAACAAAATAACGAAGATAATATCAAACCATGTAGCAAAAACAAACGAGGGAAAAAAAATATGGTATACAATAAGTTCATAAACACTATAAACATATAAGACTTTGCGCTAAAGCATGCCATCTATCCCAAAGAAGTTCTGTGACGAATTATAATTAATTATTAATCTATATACATTCTGGACATTGGGGCATAAAAACAAAAGTTACTCTTAAAAGATTTGATAAATAGCAGATGTTGACGTATGCTGACCTGATTCGGAACGTGAAAATAAATTGATTGCAACAGAGATGGGACATCACTTATAGCATTAAGTATTTTGAAAATGCATGTAAGATCCATCTCAGCTTTCCAATGCCAATTATTAATAAAATAATATTATCTAACAATTGTGCGAATTGCTCTCCATTTGGTGTTCCAATGCAGTGCTTTATGTATCAGGTGCGGATATGGGGAAAAAAAAGTACATAAACTTGTATTTTTTTTTCACATGCGTTATAAAAATAAGAGACATTTTAGATACTGTAATCGAATGATTTTTAATAATTTAAATTTACTCTGTTATATCGATAGTCAACAAACTATATAAAATAATATTGTTGCTATTCGTATGAATGAAAAATGACTTTTGAGATTACTAAAAACAAATAATAATATGTAATCAGATGCATTATGTCATAAATTATAACTGATGAATGAGTAAATTATTACGTTATTAGGTACCTATTAGGGATTTAGAACAAGTATGCAAGGGCTTGAACTGCATCTCATATAATGATGTAATAATTTATATTTACATATAAGTTATTAATTTAAAAAATACTTGGTACTCTTCCACGTATTAATTTGACCAATTAGCGCTTTCACCCTCTAATGGGCATCTTCAGACTGGTTGCATCTTATACGTTGCGCTGAATAGGACTGCGGAGAGTGGGACGCAGTGGAGGACGAGGTGTGGGACTGCGAGTGAGAGAGGTACCTATAAAAAAGGAGGAATACTTATTCTGTAAAGTTATGAAAAAATGTGAAAGATGTTTGTAAACTTTTTTGCTGGTCATGAAATGACATTTTGAGGATGACATTATGTACAACATTTTTATTTTATTTCATTCAAATTACGAATTATCTCCTTTCATATTAGACATGTCAATTTTATTTATTTATATGATGCTTTTGAAAAAATTTTGAAAAAAAAGTGACATTTCGATTCATTTCGATTACACTTATAAATCGGTCGTCATGCCCCATCACTATTTCTTAACCGTAAATTGCGATATCAGAAAAAAGTTTTTTTTTAATCTGTTTTCATCATAACGAACATTATAAAAACTTTTTATCGCGTTGGCCTTTTTTTAAATAATTTTTAATAATATATTTTTTTAAAAGGTTACTAAAAATTTTTAAAAATTTGTCAGATAATGACTAATAAATGATAAAAATGAATGGAATAATGTTCTTCATGGCTGCTGTAATATAAACCATGTTTAGTTATTTGTAATTTTAATGTTGTATGGGTACGAGTATTAATTGTACATGTATATGTATTATAATATGAAATTATATTGATGTTAGTGTATTGAGAAAAAAGTCAGATGATATTTTATACATATTAATTTGACATCAATTTTGCGAAATAGTTTTGCGAGACGGTGAATTTTTTTCTAACAAAATTCAAGAACACATTCTTCTGTTGCCAGAGGATATTGAAATAAAAAGTCGTATTTGCAATAAAACATTTGGTTTGTATAGAAAGTTCAGCAGACGACAGGTAGGCAGTAGGCAGTAGGCAGACACGAAGACAGCTCTAGATTTATGGCCGCCTTTTTGTCTAAGAATTTGACTTTACGGTATAAGGAGACGAGGGAACCCGAGAATATTTTATTTTTCCTACTTTGTCCCGTTAGGAATTTAAATGGGATATTTTAAGAGATCAAAAAACACATTTTCAAATGTTTTCTTCGTGTTTATTTTACTTGTTTTAATCCAGGTTTCTACTGAAACAGTAATAACAATAGTAGTAAATAACATATAGTCAATACATAAGTTAGATAACTTTTATTTTGTGCGTATTTTATAAATAGATAAATATTTTCCAAGAAAAAATACTTGCTTGAAAATATCTTCATATTATTTCACTGTTTAGTACAAAACAGCATTTATCGATATTATTCCTGGCCGATAATCTTTCATTCCCATCCTTCCCTTGTCCTATCCTTGTGCTACCTACACATCAAAATATAAGAGACTAGAAGATTTGTATTTGGAACAAAATAAACAATATTTAGACATTACCCCACAGGACACAACAATTCTTGGAATTGTCACGCGTCGTTGTGAAGGTTGTTATCATAAATCGTTAAATAATTCAAATCATCCAGTGCACCATTATTGAAGTATATCCTCATCGCATCACAGGAAGGCCCTTTCCAATGCTTCTTTCCTTTATTCACGGACTCCAACTTTCCACAAAATTAAATAGATATTCGTTTTTACATTATACAGTCCACTGAACGTTTTCATACCCAACTAATGTAATTTACGTAGAATTAAAAATAGTCCAGAAGGAGCGTAGAATCATATTTGAATACATCGTGTCCAAAAATCCCCCTACTGTGCCTCACTTTCACAGCGCGCATTCGCGAAGTCGCTGCGTAATGTTGACAGATGGGAAAAAATATAATCAGAACAGAAATGTAAGGTTAAAAAAAATAATTTGTTAATTTCTCTAAAATTGTATTGTGCACGCGGAAACATTGATTGACACAACAGAGTAGATAAGAAAAGGGTCATTTAATAAGAGTAATTGAATTAATGAACTTTGAAGTAAAAATATAAATCAAATTTTGTTTTACATAAGACGGATATTTTTATATCATGTTAAAAAATATTTGATGTTTTAAAAATAATATCGGTCAAATATCCACCACGACGTTGTTTAATCCGAGGTCCAACTTTCATTAGTTCTCTCATTAGATAAGCAAAGCAGGGTAAAAAAATTACTGCCCTGGAAACCCTAACGAAATGTCCATTTTGTTTTCTTTGACAATCTGACAGAAGGAAAAATAATTCAATTTTTAAGTAATGCATTTGCTACTTACTTGTTCATTTGCTAACTACACATGAAATATGATCCCAAACTGTTTCTTTAACTAGTATTTCTAGACTTTAGTTATAGTTTAATTCAAATCGGGAGTTGCGTACAGAGCGACGTTTACAAAAAAAAACTAATGGGTCAATACGTAAAACTACTCTTTTAAGAGTAGTTTAGTCGCCTTATGTTTGATGCGCATGTACGGTTTCTAGACTATTTTAATTCTATCACGATTTACTGAAATATTTAGACATATGTATGTGATAAACAATTTATAAATTAAATATATTTGGAATGTTATTATTAGAACACACATAACAATATGTATGATATGTGTGCCCTATTTTAAGATTTAAATAATAATAATAAAAATCGGCGAAATTAGGATCCTTTAATTACTCATTTTAATCCCTTTATTGGAATTTATAGGTAATGGAGCACGGGACACTGTATTGGTGAAACCAATATAGCTTGTATTATTATTAGTTCTGTGGAGGCAAAGCGATCAATTTTATGCGGATCGTTTAGATGCAAGGAACGAAACGAATAGAAGTATTGATGTGACAAATTTGGCAGAATTAATATTTTTAATATTTCTTATTAACTGTTACTTTCAAATACACGTAATAATTCTAATTAGGAACCTTTTCATAAGCTCTTAAAAACGTATTTATTTAACGAAATATATCAACATTGATATGTTTCGTTTTCCATCAGTGTTTTTAGAGTAAAAATGCTTATGGCGATAAAATCAAAATAACTTAAATAATTATTATGTTGTAAGAATCAATTAGACTTTTTGTATTTTACTAACCAGCACTTAAATAATATGTTCTGCCTACTTGAGTTTTTTTCCTGAAACTTTTTTGATTTTTCAAAAACATTTAATTGTGAACCTACCTACTTTTATGTAATTTTAAATAATCTTTATCTTCAATTAAGTATATCTGTAAAGCAAAATGTAATTCGAAACTTAAAAGAAAAGAGAATATCTATAATTTCTGATTATTAGATACATATTCATTAAACGTACATATTAATAGACGTTATACCATGAAACTCTTGAATTTTAATTTTGTATCTGTCGTGTAAAAGCCCTCTGGGCGTGTATAATAAATAAAATCAAATAATTATTAATATAAAATATCTCTGCACCATTAAGGACAATCGAGTTCCTTATTAGCAATCGAAATGCAGCGCATTTCAATCATCTGTTTCATGAAGGTAAGGTGATCAGTCTTACGCCTCAAGGTGTCAGTCTGTGTAATAATATTTCTATGTAAAAGCACCTTTAACTCAAGGTGTCAGTCTGTGTTATAGTGTTTCTTTTTTTATTTTTAAAAAAAAAATATTTGTTTATTTTTCCATACATATATTATTTACATAAAAATATATAAACAAAAATACAATTTAGAAAAAAAAAAATTGAAATTTAGCTTTAACATAAATTGGCAAAAATGCCCACAAAGACTTCAGTGTCTGAGCGTGGGCCATTCTTTTTTAATTATTTAAAAGTTTATACCATATAAATATGGTATGACATGGCCATGAAAAGAAAAGAAAAGAAAAAAAAATGAAAAAATAAATTAACGTATGCTGATATTACGAAAAAAATTATTTGCAGTATGCATTTATTTATTTTTTTTATTTTTTTTTTAGATAATGTGTCTATCTGTTCCTTCCATGCTAATCCAAGACGTCAAATCTACTTTAAGCCGTACCAGTGATTTAATGTTTTGTAGTTCCTTAGTTAGAATATTGAAGGATCTTGGAACAACATGTAAGGAGTACCTCTGTGCGAACTTAGTTCTGCATCCAGGAACTGACCTTTAAAATTTTATATCGATCTTGCTAGGAATCAAAGCCGAGACTGTAGCCTACCGAGTATGGTAGGCAAACGCACCGACCCCCAAATTTATCTACAATCGATTAAACATTTTAAGGTTTTTATCGAAAATAATCGATTGAGTCGAAAACACTCAACAGGATTTAGATTCTTTTCGCTAAATAAGAATGAAAATAAACGAACATAAATAAGTTCTTAAATAGCAAAAAATCATAAGCATTACTCATAAAATATAATTACATTTACGATATTTAGTACATTCAATAAGAAGAGAATCGTGTAGGTATTTATTTTATATAACCATAATTAAAATACCATTAAATCAATATTGTTATTTAAGTATCTATTTATCTATTTCTCTTTACTGAAGAGTTATATTATTCCTATGCCGAGACAGAGAAATACAAAATATAAAATCTGTTAACCTCAAAAAATTAAATGAAACTCTCCCGAAAAACCAAATCACGAAAGTATACCCAAAGAATGCCGAAAATCTCTAACGTATAAAAATATTTTCACAATATACCCCGTAAAGTATTCAAATGAACGTACGGGGAAAACTTTATTAAACCGGGGAACAATTTACCCCATCAAGCCTTTTGTGCCTTGTTTTCAGGAATTTCATCCAACAACAGGATGATTGTTGGCTGAAAGGGATACTTATACCTACATAACATTATGTATTCTTATTCAAATCGCTGCTTTATATATGACCAAACCGATATTTGGTTCATTTATTAAACCAATATTATTAGAAATATACAAATTCTTAGAAGGTAAATTTTCATCCGAAAAAATAATAATCACAGGTTAAATCTAAAAACCGTAGGTTACCTTTATATTTATTTTAGATTATAATATTTTATATGGGAAAATAATAATACTGAACAATTTTATTTCTATAAGTTCACTAGAGGCTGTTTTTTTTTTTAAATAAATTTATTTAATAATCACGATTATCCCAAGGAATACCACTTAAATCTAGGTATAACGTGCCAGAGGTAAAAGTTTATGCTGTCAAAAGTCGGGTTTTAAACCTCAAGTGTTGTAAGTAGCTAAGCTCAATTTCCTATCGCACTACGAGAGAAATAATTAACACATGACCGCATAACAGTAGAAAGATAAGATTAGTTAATTCGTCACACAACTTGGAATGCTTTGAGATAGATCTCTTCGCCATTATCAGTGTGGGATGAAGATGGATTGGCATGGGTTAGCTCGAAGATTATGTGTTGATCGTGTTTATGAACCTATTGTATACCATTATTTTATTGCTCTTGTTTGTCTTTGCTACGTAGATTTTTGTTATTTTTGTTCAGTTTCTTGTACATATGGTTCTTCGTGTTACATTAAGCTGTAGTTGGCTTCGACCGTGTATACAAAAAAAAAAAAGTAATAACATCAACAATATATTGTGTCTGTCCAAAACTCTGTAGACAAGGACTGGATTTAACTATCAGGGGAGCCGCCTACACTAACATATTACAACAGAGACGAAAAACATTTTAGAGAAGATAATATAGAAGTCAAGGCATCTACATGGCTTATGACCTGTCATTGGCTGGGATAGGTGGCCACTTTACACACTGTGTAACATTCACCATACTGCCTACATTTGAACATCTTTATTCCTTCAATTCTTTTTATTTGTTGATGTTTGTGAAGTTAAAGAGCTGAAACCTTCATTTATGTGGGTGAGATTCATTTAATTGAATTATATCACCTACATACTAGGCAACGCCTTAAAATTATATTTTTTTCAATTTTTGTACTTCTTCATAGACCAGGTGGATTTATCAACAATATCTTGTATCCGTCCAAACCTCTGTAGACAAGGACTGGATTCAACTCCCGAGGGAGCCAAATCTCACCCGTATAACAATTAAAATATTTAGATAGTGACATTTTAATATTTATTTAAGTATAAATAAAGAAGGGGGGTTTCTAACATTAGTGGGTAGATTATCCCACAAGCGAGCAGCTACAACTGTGGAATAGGAGGCAAGAAAGTAAGAGCGACGAAAGGGTGTTAAAAGGGTTTTCTCGTTACTAGAACAAAGACACTTTCCCTGTTGTGATAGAGGTTGGAAAAGTTCTCTCAGATAAACAGTGGGATTATTTAAAATATTGTGAAGAAGTCTATAGAGTCTAAGGAGGAAAGGACTCCACCTGATTGGAGGAGGGCAGTTGTTATGCCGTTATACAAGGGAAAGGGTTCTAAGGTGGAGTGTGGGAATTACAGAGCTATCAGTCTTCTGAGCGCTGTCGGCAAAATGTATGGAAGAATACTGATAGAAAGAGTAAGAAACGTGACCAAGGAGAAAGTATGGGATGTACAGAGTGGATTTATGAATGGTAGAGGATGTATGGATCAAATATTTGCATTACGCAATATGACAGAAAAGTTTTTGGCGAAAAACCAGAAGCTTTTTTGCGCTTTTGTTGATTTGCAAAAAGCATTTGATCGAGTTGATAGGAAAAAATTATGGATGGTTCTATCGGAGTATGGAGTGAGTGACAACCTTGTCCGCGCTATTGCTTCTTTGTACAAAGATAGTGTAGCGTGTGTAAGGGTAAATGGGTCATTAACTTCCTGGTTTGACATCCCTAAAGGAGTCAAACAGGCATGTGTAATGTCACCGTGGTTATTCAACATATACATGGATAAATGTATGAAAGAATTTAAAAGTATGGATGTGGGAGCGAAAATGAGTAATCTAACTGTCAGTTGCCTTCTGTACGCCGATAACGCAGTCCTCCTAGCTGACAGCGAAGAGGAACTGCAATCCTTGGTTACAAAGGTTTACGAAGTGTGCAAGGAGAGTGATTTGCTAATGAATGTGCAAAAGTCGAACGTCATGGTCTTTGAAAGAAATGTAACTATGACTGAATGTAAGATTGTAGTAAATGGAGATAGTTTGAAACAGGTCGAAGAATTTGTATATCTGGGTAGTATGTTTACTAGAGATGGAAATATGGACAAGGATATTGAAAGGAGGGTTAGTGCCGGTAACAGAGTTAATGGTGCCTTAAAGTCTGTCGTAGCAAATAAGTGTCTATCGCAAGAGGCTAAATTAGCAGTTCATAATGGAGTTCTGGTACCAACCCTAATGTATGGAAGCGAAGCATGGAGTTGGAAAAAAAGGGACGAAAGTAGACTGAATGCTGTTGAAATGCGATCCCTCAGGCGAATGTGCGGAAAAACAATGTATGATAGGTGCCCTAATGTCAAAATTAGAGCAGAATGCAAGGCTGAGTTAAGCATTATCGACACAATTAAGAAAGGTCTTTTGCGATGGTTCGGTCATGTGGAGCGAATGAATGATGAAAGAACGGCTAAAAAGATTTATGATGCGAATGTGTCTGGTTGTAGAAGTCGAGGAAGGCCGAGAAAGACATGGCATGATCAAGTACAACAAATTCTTGAAAGTGGTCATGTGAAAAGTCGGAATAATCGACGTGCGTGCATGAGAAGATGTATGAATGTGAAGGAAGCAAAGGAAGTGTGCCAGGACAGAGTGGTGGGGCGTTCTATCCTCTCTGCCTACCCCTCCGGGGAAATGGCGTGATGGTTAGTTAGTTTAGTTAGTGAAGAAGTCATAGAATGTGAATGTTTCTTGTATCACTGATACTGAGCCAGTGTAGTTGCGTGCGATATTCGGTTATGTGGTCAAATTTTTTGTAGTTGAATTAGTTCATCAGACAGTTTATTAAATTAGGAATAATCAATATTTTCCAGAGACTTTTGCCGAGCTTCGTTGAGTAAAATTTATATTATGTTAGATAATTATTTCATTGAAGTAAAAACTGAATATTTTTCAAATTCTTTTGTAACGGAATGTCAAATACCAAACCAAATAAGTATGCCAGTCTTGAAACAAAATTAATATTTCTTAATTTAAAGACACAACCTGTGTTATGTGACCCAAATGAACTATTTAACAGTAGGCTTGTTCGATAAAGAAAAGTTTAAGCGAAGAGACAAATGTAAGAAAGAATGCCTACGGAGTCGGTTCACATGTTTCCTTAAATTATTACATCCATTAAAAGAGGCTACTGCATGTCGAGGTCCAGCCAAGGTAAGCCAATTAAGATCTTCATTAGTGTTAGCCAAGGTCACCCTTCCGAGAACACGCTTCTTCGGGGCGCTATCTGCCTTTTACCTTTTCGTGACGCCCGCCCCCCCCCCTCCGCCCCTGCTCTCCTAATTAAGGGGGCCACTGGCGAGAGAGGACATAATTATTTAGTCGCCGTGTGAGATACGAGTTAATTGATACCGGCCGACACTAAATCACACCCCCATCCCGCGCGACCACCGCGCTCACTTCCGCTATACACTCATCCAGTGCAATTAAAATCTTTTTCCGTGGGTCAATGGATCTAAGACGCTCGGTACAGTATTGGTGGTGACAGTCGAAACAGAATCGGGTCGAGATCCCTCGGCTAGTGTCGCGGACTCGCGGAACAGAGGTCCGAGGTTCGGACCCCATCCACTCCAACTTGATTCCCATTTTATAATGGCGAGTTATTTACAACTCGTTGGAAATAATAGCCCCCAGAATTGAAATATTTTGGTAAATAAATCGTAAAAACGCAAATATTTCTTTAAAAAAATAATAACAGGGCTTTCTTCCATAATGATGAATTAAATTTTATAACAGCGCTAAGATTGCTTTCGTGATCATAGGCAGAAGATTTGGAAGGAACACAATGTTTTTTACTTAAACAAAATGCCTTATTTATGTATTTATTTTACGGACTTATGCAGTCCATTCTAATGATGGTAAATACAATTTCTTATTATAAATACAGGCACTTACAAAGTAAAATACAAATAAATAAAATTAAAGCTAGGACAAAAAAAAATACTACCTCAAGACAAGATCCGGTCTATCTTAGTGATTTTTCAAATTTATAAAGATTTTCACCAAAAAAGTCCAGATCTTGTCTCGAGTTTACAATACGACACAATTGGGACATTGGCGCATGCACGCTACAGTTTGTGCTGCGTTGATTGAGGAACAGCACATTATTATTAAAAAAAAATTTGGAAAGAAATATTTGCGTTCTTATAATTAACGCAAATATTTCATTTTGAGGGCCATTTTCAACGAGTTGTAAATAACTCACTATCAGAAAATGGGAATCAAGTTGTGGTAGAGTGGGATTCGAACCACAAACCTTTGATCCGTGAGCCCGAGACACTAGCCACGGGACCACAACCCGATTCAAATTTATTTCGCAACCGGCGGATCGGAACATTGAATGCCACTTATTCCAGTAACGATGGTATATCAATTTAGTCATTCAGCAAATTGAACATAAATATGGAGTCAATGTTATCTTTACGTTTTTGTAGATTTCAGATTTTTAACATTGACATTAGATGCGCGGCATAAAATGTTATAACATGTAAACTTCATGATTTTGATACAACATAAGATGTTAGAACTAAACACAAGAAATTCCAAGCTAGTTGGGATCTGAAACAAAGAACTTCTGTAGATTAAAGTATACATCAGTGAAATAAATAATAAAATCTTCCTACTATGACAAATGGCAGTGCGTAGATATTTATTATGCTTACAAAGTGTTTTACAGCCAAAACATCAGTATAGTGTTTTCTTTTTGTGTAATGTATTTATTTAAGATAGTTGTACAAATAAAATTTGAACACCTACTACCACCTTTTATAAGAATAGGTGTCACATTTCAATGTGATAACAGATAGAACGAAATTCTACTTACTGTTTTTTCTTTCGCAACTAGAAATATAAATAATGTTCTCTCATTAAAAAATGTATTTAATTAAAAAAAACCTACACCAGAAGAACAAGACAAATCAAACAAGCTGTTTTTTTTTTTAATCCGATAAATGAGCAGTTTTATTATTTATTTATTTGACCACCGTAGCATTTTTTAACGGGGTTATTCAATCTATTGCGTAATGTAGACTGCAAAGGCAGAAAAACATGACAAACAAAATGATTAAGAATATTATTAATTAATAAAGTTACATAAATGATATGTTTTTTTTTTCTATTTCAATCTACTTTTGTAATTTTTTTGGTGTTATAACTCTAACTTCCAAAAAAGAGACTTACTCTTGTGGTTGGAGAGTGTTATATCTATTTAGTAATTAAAAGTTACTAAATTTCTAATAAATAGAATAAAAAGCAGATAGCTGCTCAACTGCCGATATGTTTAGTCCTAAAGCCGTATTCAGCAAGCGAATTGTCCTATAAGTTGATAAATTCTGACTTCTGAAATCTTTCAGTATATTTGGATTAAAGGTCTTCTAGAAAACAGCTAAAAAAAAATTCCATGAAAAATATGACCGTGAGATTCGAGGCAGATGTAATCAAGCAGCCCTGCTTGAAACAATTGTTGTCATTTTAAATATAAAAATAATAAAAATGCCTCAGTAATTATATTTTGCCTTTAAAAATAACTAAAGTGAATGATTAGATCTCGAACATATATTGTTTTATAGCCTCACTATTTTTACATAAATAGTATTATATTATACCACAAAAACCTCATGAAACAATGTGTTTTTGGAACTATGTAAAAAATGAGCGAGTCATCAACCTTGGGTATCATGAGTTGTTTATTTAAATTCATAATATTCCTATCTCATATTTTACTTGTCTAAATCTGTTCCAATACCTACATTATTGTCAATGAGAATCCCGGATGTGGGAGTGCTCGGGTTCAAGTTTGAGTTCTGATAGTATCTCCCCTGTAAGGTGTTTCAGGATCCTATTCCAAACCCCGCCTACTCCACTCCGCCGCTCATCCGCCGAGGGTCCATTGTGAAAGGATATACTGTCGTTTTTCCATCTCAAGGTACATTTAGATTATAATTACTCAGAGTAAACAGTTGTTATTTAACGTTTAATATTAGTTAGATAAAGACATTTCAAAATTAATTTAAATAGTTTTCGTTGATCTGAATCAGAAATCCAAATTTTGATTATTTGCTAAGTGTACGGAGTGAATGTATGTTTTTGGTGACAACAATATATCTACAGTCATCTGCATACCCACATATCCTGGCACGCTCATTCTAGATCTGTTTCTTCTAGTAACGAGTAGCCAACTTATCAGTATTATAATAAAACAATATAAGTTACTGCAGAGTTATTATTCCGATCTTTACAACGACCATAGTACGCAACATAAATCATTGTTTAAATCCTTTTTTTCCAAACAATACATTTTTTAGTGATTATATCTTCTTTAATTTTTAAAAAATATTACCTATTAGCCCAGAGGACAGGTTTTAAAAAAGAGGGTTTGCTTGCAAAAGGTCATGTTTTTTAAAGTTTGGTTATGTTGTATGTTCCTAAGGCCTTATTCAAAAGCTAAGTTTTTTAATTTTGGCAACCCTTTGCGCGCGTCAGTATTGACAATTTTGTGTCACTTTTTTAATTTTTTTTCCTAGGCAACTCTTTATTCTTTACTGTTCAAAAAATATCATTGTTAATTTTTTGTTAAAAATGAAATATCCCACAATTTATTTTGAGGATATGTTTTTTTAAACCTTGTGCATACTGAAATACAAAAGCTCCAAAGCTCAATTTTTCCTCCCAATCAAATTGGTCACGAAAACTCTTTTCGCCTTTAAATTAAAATGAAAAACACTGTGTTGTGTTATAATTTTCCCAAACTTATTTTAAGATATTTTTTTAGTATTTAGTTATATTTTTTTAAAACACGATAAAGTTGTATTAAAATTATGAAAGACTGCGTGTTTTCTTAGCTAAATAAACATTATAAAAAATTTAGATTTTTTCATTTTGATTTTTCATTTGTGAAAATAAAAAAAATACATACATGTTTTTAAAATATCTGCAGATACGTTAAAACCATCAGTAATTTTAGTAAGTAAATTATCGAGTTTTTACGCTAAGTTTATATTTAGAAATATTAATGTATATTATGGGTCGGCCTCGTGGTGTAATGGTCAGCGCATTTGCCTACCATGCAGAGGTCTCGGGTTCGATTCCCGACATGGTTGAGATGTTATATTATTTAAACGGGAGTTTTTACGCTAGAATTTTTCATAGTCTCTAGACTGGTACGTGAAGCGTAAGGCTGATGACCTTACCTTCATGTAACATAAAAAATAAATATACGCTGTAATTGGTGTACCAATGGAGTGCCCTATGCATTATCAGGTGCGGTAAGGGAATGATGATGATGATGTTATATCCAGTAGGGTTGATTATGTTGGAAAATTATGTAATATATCTTACATTTCGTTAATACGATTGGAAATCAACTATGCGAATGAATAAAATATCATTTATAACATAAAACTAGTGAAAACTAGAATCCAGAACTAGTGCGAAAAGATTAAGAAACATAAAATCAAATTAGTTCGTTTATTTTGACGTCTATGTGCAGATATAATAATAGGATATCCAAATTTATACACAGAAGTTCACTTAGAAACGTCCGCTACTGATTTTTTGACGGCATTTTATATCAGAATTGAGAGTACTACTTGCAAACTGAGCGAAACTACTTGCAAAAAGCGAGATTTCAATTGAAACTCATCCAGAATACAATTTTATATAATAATTTTAACATTGTCAGTTAAAAATATGGCTTTATTTGTAAAAACTTGACTTTTAAATTATCGGGTTTATTGCAAACATGGCAACCATTACTTGAGTATTACAAAGTTGGAAAGTATAAAATAAAATTTATTATTTCACTACTGTTTCTTGACATAATCATGCTTATGTCTTCACTGCTTACGTATAAAATATTTACTGATAAAATTGAAGATAAAAAAAATTGAAGTCAAGAATTGTATCAGTTTTTTGTGATTTGCTTAAAATAAAGAAAGATGGATTTTGCCGGGCTTGCAAATAGTACCCTTAATTATGGGACGCGGACTTGACCGGGAAGAACGTACAGGGCAGTCGACAGAGAGGCCTGGAGGCGCTTTGTGGAGACCGGCCCCAACTAGGAAGCGGACATGGAATGACGACGATGACGTCATCAATACGAAAATGTATCATTGTGTTAAATGCGTAAAAAATCAAAGTTCGAGAAGTTTCTTTTTGTATTTTGTTATGTCTTCTTCGTACTCTTATCCGCACATTATGATATAAAGGTAACATCATATTATATATCTCAGATGTACGGCTTGTTGACTTTCGGTGTCTCTTTATGGTATGGATTCTTTCTTTCCCCATTATGCTAGTATTTTCCTTTATAAATATTCTATGTTTGTTTTCAAAATAATTACGTAGGTACAATCTCCTCAATTTTCAAACTAATTTTCTTTGTTTTCTTGCTTATTTTTGTTTTTTCTTATTTGTGCATTCTTTTTATATAGTGATTAAGTAAAAACGTGGCTCTTTATGTACATGAAAATCCAGAATGTGGCTCCCGCTGACCTCATGTACATGCACGCTTGCCATATTTGCATATGTAATGCATTGATACATCAACAATTGAGGGTATTGGAAGTAATCAGAAATCTTGATTGAAGGAGTTACTGAGATATTTGCGAAAAACTTTGAAAAAAGAAATGCGAGATTTCTAATTATGCTTCACCAACTCAATGGAGCAAGCTTAGTTTGCGGTGTCAAGTGGTACAATCGAAATCGGTTTTTGCAAAATTTAGAGACGGTTTTCAACTACGCTATTTTTTAAGTAGGAAGTTTTATATGCACATTTTATTTTGGCATCAATAACTAATTTTCTGTTTTCGGTGGAGATTTGTAAGTTTACTTCTTATACGCTCAATTACATACAGAGTTTTTCTATCATTTCAATTCGTGTCAAAGTAATTGATTTATTTTTATAAAATAATGATTAAAAGTTTTCCTTTATTATCTGTCAAATTTGCTTCTGATGGTAGTAAATATTGCGTAAATGTTATTTTTTAATTCATTATCCATTAATTGAAGGTCTTTTTGAAAAAAAACCCACTATTTTCAAACACAGTATTTTAGCGTTACGATGACGCCATAATGTTACACTTGCCTTCCTGTGTCACCTCAAATGACATTAGCACGAATCATTTTTGAGAAAAATGCCATTGTCATTCAAATCTCTTCTCCATTTAAAAAAAGATGGTGAACGAAAATGTATCACAAAACTATAATCTATTGTCGTTCATAACTACCTACGCAGACTTGTATAAAAATACGTGTCTGTCAATCGCATTGCGATTTGTCAGGTATTTACCACACCTAATATTAGTTATATTATTAGACAGTGGATTACTTAGTAGGGTTACCAACGTTATACTTATTTTTTTTTTTAAATATTAAAAAATTTTCTTAGTAAAATCAAACATGTTTCTAATAAAAATTTGAGTCCAAAAGTTTTTTTAATCTATATATATTAAAGGCAATCTTCGTTTGTGTGTCCTCAATGGGCTGAATTACTACTGGACAAATTTATGTGCAATTTTCAGCAAAATGCAGATCTTTGTCGTAAGCATATTTATAACTCTTAATATCGTCAATTTATTAAGTATAAAAAAAAAGTAAGAAGCGAAAATGTTTTTTTCATCATTCCCCCAGGGCTGCATTGCTTATAGCAGGATGTTGGTTTTTTTGTATTAAAAAAAGTTTGTTTTCGAATATTTACAAATGACTTTTGTTTTTTATGGATCCCAATCAGATTCCTTCTTGAAATTCCTTATAATTTCTACATATTTATTTCATTTTAATAGATTTTCAGTAATGAAAATATAATATCAACTGACATTAAATACATAATTAAAAATGACATTTGTAGAAAAAAGTGCACCTCTGTTGGTAGAAGAGTAGAGTTTGACATTTGCAAAAAGAATTCTTCATTTGAAAACTGATTATTTTGTGTTTTGGAATGCATACATAACAAATACTTAGGTACCTACTTAAATTCAATATTTGAATATTAACTATTTGTAGATTTGGAATCCAATTATAAAAAAAGTACCTAGGCTCCTATTTTTAAAGATAAATTACACTATCTCTTTTTCCTTTTTTTCGAACTGTTTTACAGGCTTTTACGCACAACCAGACAAAACCGACGACTAAATACGCGTTAGCCATAACTGAGCGTTTGGGCATGAATTGAGTGTCATAATTATAGAGGCCCCGGGGTGCGTCTATTTGTACAAATAGTTCAATGGTTTCATTTAAGAAAACCGAACCTGTTTCTTTAGTGATGTTAAATCATTATAAAGCAAACTTTGTTAATATATTTAATTATCTTTTTTCTTGAGAAAAAGCACAGTCTGACTTTACTTTATAGAAACGTATTTCGGTATTTTTACCCTGGATTATGGCACTATACATATTTACCATTGCTGTGCCTCAATAGTTTTGCCTTATTTATGAATAGTTTATTATGGGAAATAGAACCATCCAAAAACCCATAAACATATTCAGTATTATCTGCGGTCTTCGGATGTATTACCATGTACAATTATGATAACTATTTTTGAGAAATACAAAGGTACCGATACAGAAAATTTCATTTTGGTACTCGGTTTAAAAAAGAACAAAAGCGGTGCAGTTTCGAAGTGTGGAAAATGGGACAACGAATCGTTGATTATGTCTATTTTAGTTAGGCGTAAAAAATCCGAAATGCGGTTGTCTTTTTTGCATAGCATCGAGGATGCATCTTCAAGACATTATTTATTCATTATTCCATGTCTGCTCCCTAGTTGGAGCATATGGTGTCCACAAAAATCCTCCAAGCATCTCTGTCGGCTGCCAGCTCCTGTGCATCCTCCCAAGTCAGGATCGCGTTCCATATTTCAAACACAAACTAGTGGACGTTCAGGACGTCGAGAACCTGATGCCTTGTAAAGTAGGCAAGCGTGGTTAAGGCTCTCGGGAAGCATCCGCAGCACATGGCCAAGCTAACCGTACCGCCTCCGCTTGATAACAGTTGTCACCGGAGTTTGCTGCGTCCGTTCTGTTATAAATTCCTCACAAAGTTAAACCACCGCAAACCCAAAATTCTTCTGAGACACCTATTCTCAAAATCAAAAAAATTTTCTCTTTCTTTTCTCAAAACCTTCAAGACAGTGACAGGAAAACTATGTCCATATACCCATTTGTCGAAATTCCCTGTCACCAAATATCCTCACAATTTATGTGATTCGAAACACAAAAATAATAGTGTATATTTACATCTAATTTTAACCAAATACAATAATTGATATCAAACATTTGATTGTGTTCATTTTGACGAGTATGTACGCAAATCTAGCAATAGCAAAGCATTGTCGGGTTCAACTCGTACTGCATATAGTAAAATTCTAACAACATCGTTGACTTTTTATGAAAATATCACATAAACATAGATAGATATATAAATTTGGAATCAAAGCGGAACTAAGCACGTAAGTCGTAAAAAGGTTTTTAATTTAATTTTGTTTATAATATTAAAACACTTAGGACTTTGGCTCTGTTTTGTGTGATGGCTTTTTTGCCTTATAAAAGCATTGCCTATTGAACTCTTATAAATTTATTATTTTCATCTGCAGAAAACCATGAATCGGAACGCAATAACAATAATAATAATAGTCATAGTTAATTATCAAAATAACAATTTCTTTATCTACTACATATACATTTAGGTAATAGATTTCTCTGATCATGTCTAGTCTGCCTAACTAGGTACAACCTGTTTTAAGGCAGACATTTTATCCAAAAATAAATAATAATAACACTTTAAAATTAAGATAAAATTTACTTTTCAGTGATCCAATATTAATTTATACCATTTATTGTATAAGAATGTTTTTTTAGTAAATTTTCTAATTTTTCTCGGCCTCAACCCAGGAACCGATCTTTTACATTTTTTAAAAATTGAATCCGGGTCATGGTTTTACAATGTTCGGCTAACATGTTAAATATTTTAGGGTTCAGAAACCTGAAATTTCTTTGCCCGAATTTAGAGTTTGTGATAGACCCCATTACCCATCCTCTTGTTTGACTTCTGGTAGTGTGGGAGTGTTACTTTTGGGATTTGGTAGAATAATTTGCTTTCACAAACATTATTATTCTAAAAATATATAATCGCCTTATGTCTGAAATCACAAATTTATAAAATAACTTGATGATGGGGTACCTAAAAGGCTGTTTTAATTTTGATTTATCAGTGCCTCCCCATCCAATGACGGGTAATTCTCATTCATTGCATTACGGGTAATTTATTTCAATACTCTTAATTTATTTTCCCATAAAAACAAACATTTATAAATGTTTATAATAATTATTATAACAATATTTCAGTAGTAAAAGAAAACGAAATATTAAAATTATTATGATTTATCAAAATTTCGACTTAATTAGTATCCAGAAAATTGTATGTTGTGGATTGGGGCTCGAAACATACTTTTGAATCTGTAGTCAGTAATACTCTTACAGGACGGTAATTTGAGTCAACTTGCCATAATTAAAAAAATAATGTTTTGCAATCTAATGAATAATAACTATATATCTCCTAAAGATATAAAAAAAAATGAAAAACCAGGGTTGATGTAATATGTACTCATTAAAATCATCGTATATGATGATTTTGTCATGTAGAACGAATGTATGACGAAAGTAAAACAAACGAATATTGCGAGAATGAATGGAAAGTAGGACGAAGACGGGCGAAAATTTTTTGACATAATTAAATAAACCAAATTCTCTAGTTTAGCCGTGTCAAAAGCACACACAATCGCACGGCATAAACTTAATATATATTTATGAATGTAAACCTATGGAAATGTCAGAATAAACGCATATTTCGTTCAAACCTCTCTGCCTTCCTCTACATTGTAAACTTTACAGGATAATGACTGTGGCAGTAGAAGTCATCATCATCATCAGTCCCCTTTCCACACCCAGTGGTGCATAGGACACTTAATGAATAAACCAATTTCAACGTATTTCAATAATATATTAAATGAAGTAAAGGTGATCAGTGTTAAGCTTCAGGTAGCCAGTCCAAGAAAAATAGAAAGTTGCACGTTAAACAACCTTCAAAATCAATATTTCTTGTTCGCCCTGCCAGGAATCAAACCTAGGACCTCAAGAATGGTGCAACCCCAGGACGCGAACGCACCAACCACTTCACAACGAGGTGTACTTACCTCGACTCGATTTCCTTATGCAGGATTTTTACCTTAAAGCAGGCATCGAGTTGAAAACACTCGTCCAGGGTTCTGACTGTATTTCTCATTAGAAAGTACAAGTTGTAAACATATTATTGGTAAAAATAAAATACGAAGATTGACAACCCTAATTCGTATCGGTTGCATATTAAGAAGGTGACACGACGCTACCTTGTTTCGCTTCCATAATAACTGAACCTCAATTAAAAATAACAATTGAATTATACATTCCCGGATTCGAGTGCATTCGTACAAGTAACATTGTACTAAAGGTTATCGTGACTATTTTATATTTTTGCATTTGAAGAGACAAAAAACACAATGTTATTATTTTTATTTACCGAAAACTTCAAAACAGCTTGTATTTTTTTTATTTTACCCTCATACCCATTTTTCTTAAATAAAAATATAGCATTTATATGTTTGATACAATACATAAACAGCTTTTAGTAACTTATTTTACAACAGCTTGGAACAGAGAATGATTGGAGGCAGGAGCGTTACGATGGTGTCACAAAATATTTGTTAAAAATAATATGAAAAATTGCCAAATACCTAGACTTTCATATTCCCTTCTTAAAAGTGTTTTCCATCTCTGTTGCAATAAATTTTAATTAAAAAATAGTGCTCATCTATTCATCATCATCATTCTCCTTTCCGCACAAAGTGATGTATGAAGCACTGTACTTGTTAATCAAATGCAGACTTTTTAGATTATTTGTCACATGAATCTAAAAGGATTTGTTTTACACAATTGTTTTTTTAGGTGACACTTTTACATGTGTCAGTCCAGGAATAATTCAATATTGCAGTTTGAGTAACATTTTACATCTACCCTGCTAGGAATCAAACTCAGGACCTCAAGAATGGTAGACGAACGCGCCAACCAATACACGATGAGGCGGACTTATCTGCACTTGATTTCCTTATTCAGCCATTGACTACTCAGCTATTCATTTACGAAAATTCTTACAGTATACATTACCATTGATTGGATTAGCTCAGAAATGTAGTGGATTGTAGGAATTATTATGTTAATCAACGATTATTATTGTTATTATTACTAAATGAGATACAAGCACTACCTGTAAGGTAGTCAAAAGCCATAACCACTACACCACGATTCAGATAAGCGCGTAAGTCCTAAAACTATATATTTAATAATACTTCCAAAAACCATCCAATGAAGTCCATTTACTCTTTTAATACCAACATGAACATGTCAGCCCTACAAATCAGTTACGTAAACTTTCCTCTCTGTGGGGTTGTAAAAAAGCTTGCAAACAGTATGACAGCTTTTACATTCTAGTAAAACGCAATGTCGAACAGTTGTCAAACTCGAAAACAAAAATGAAAAATTAGCAGTTTAAATATTTTGCAGGGGTCTTACAAAACAAAACGTTAAAATTGAAATTGACGGGTTGCTTTTTTTACAGAAATAACCCCGATTTTTTAAAAATCAATTTGACAGTCGACACGACAACGGTTCATTACAAAACAATCCAATTCTGGATCGTTTACTAGACTTTTATGAAAATAAGTTCAATCATTTTATTTTTTACTTTATTACACCTATTTAATCTTAAGGATAAAAATACATAATTAGGTCAACTGGTCTTACAAGCATTGATTTAAATGCTTAACAAAAAATCATGAACAAAAATATCAAATAATATAAGTAGCATCAAGTGAAGCAATATACAATTGTTTGTAAGACCGCACGACCATAGGATACTTGAACACTAAATATACGAGTATTGTGAGCTATGCACTGTAGTCTGCCAAGTTACCGGCCAGGTGCGCGTTGTAAATTGCACGTAATTAATTAACATCTCTTAACTACTAGGAACATTACCACATTATTTTTTGTAATATTCAAGGAAACCTTAACACGTAAGAATCACATATTCAGGTATATTAGATAATTTTAAATGTAATATTTTGTCCATCAGGATTTCCGAAAATGACAAAATATCGAATACCCTGAGACAAATATACGAAACATTCATTTGAGAGAAAGAGATGTAATCTCACTAGATCACTAAACAAGATAACAAGATAATTTTAATAAGATGTAAAGAGACAATGATTATCAGGCGATCATTTCCTAGCCTCAGGTTACCTAAGGTTAACCAAAGGTTACCGCACAGCGGATTGGGAGAGTTTTTTCATTTAGTATTTTTTTAAATTTTTTTTTTATTAAGGTAAAACAACAGTTGTTTTATAAGAATACAAAATATAAAAAATAGTACATTCATCCAGTTAAAGTTTTTCACAAATGTAATGCGAGAACATTTTACACAGTAAAAAGAAAAATAATATATTAAATAAGACATGAGAAAAAAAAGAGCTCGTAAGAAGGTTAAGGGATGAGGAAATAGAGTGGAGGAGTGGAGGAGAGGGATTTTCATAATATTGTTGACCAATTCAAAATTTTGATATTGTAATAAAATAAACATAATTAAAGGAACATAAATTTATTACACACTGACAAATGTTTCATGTTACAGTGTTTCAAAAAGTTTTTTTTTGAAGTCACAAAATTTAGAAAGTACAAGTTGTAAACATATTATTGGTAAAAATAAAATACGAAGATTGACAACCCTAATTCGTATCGGTTGCATATTAAGAAGGTGACACGACGCTACCTTGTTTCGCTTCCATAATAACTGAACCTCAATTAAAAATAACAATTGAATTATACATTCCCGGATTCGAGTGCATTCGTACAAGTAACATTGTACTAAAGGTTATCGTGACTATTTTATATTTTTGCATTTGAAGAGACAAAAAACACAATGTTATTATTTTTATTTACCGAAAACTTCAAAACAGCTTGTATTTTTTTTATTTTACCCTCATACCCATTTTTCTTAAATAAAAATATAGCATTTATATGTTTGATACAATACATAAACAGCTTTTAGTAACTTATTTTACAACAGCTTGGAACAGAGAATGATTGGAGGCAGGAGCGTTACGATGGTGTCACAAAATATTTGTTAAAAATAATATGAAAAATTGCCAAATACCTAGACTTTCATATTCCCTTCTTAAAAGTGTTTTCCATCTCTGTTGCAATAAATTTTAATTAAAAAATAGTGCTCATCTATTCATCATCATCATTCTCCTTTCCGCACAAAGTGATGTATGAAGCACTGTACTTGTTAATCAAATGCAGACTTTTTAGATTATTTGTCACATGAATCTAAAAGGATTTGTTTTACACAATTGTTTTTTTAGGTGACACTTTTACATGTGTCAGTCCAGGAATAATTCAATATTGCAGTTTGAGTAACATTTTACATCTACCCTGCTAGGAATCAAACTCAGGACCTCAAGAATGGTAGACGAACGCGCCAACCAATACACGATGAGGCGGACTTATCTGCACTTGATTTCCTTATTCAGCCATTGACTACTCAGCTATTCATTTACGAAAATTCTTACAGTATACATTACCATTGATTGGATTAGCTCAGAAATGTAGTGGATTGTAGGAATTATTATGTTAATCAACGATTATTATTGTTATTATTACTAAATGAGATACAAGCACTACCTGTAAGGTAGTCAAAAGCCATAACCACTACACCACGATTCAGATAAGCGCGTAAGTCCTAAAACTATATATTTAATAATACTTCCAAAAACCATCCAATGAAGTCCATTTACTCTTTTAATACCAACATGAACATGTCAGCCCTACAAATCAGTTACGTAAACTTTCCTCTCTGTGGGGTTGTAAAAAAGCTTGCAAACAGTATGACAGCTTTTACATTCTAGTAAAACGCAATGTCGAACAGTTGTCAAACTCGAAAACAAAAATGAAAAATTAGCAGTTTAAATATTTTGCAGGGGTCTTACAAAACAAAACGTTAAAATTGAAATTGACGGGTTGCTTTTTTTACAGAAATAACCCCGATTTTTTAAAAATCAATTTGACAGTCGACACGACAACGGTTCATTACAAAACAATCCAATTCTGGATCGTTTACTAGACTTTTATGAAAATAAGTTCAATCATTTTATTTTTTACTTTATTACACCTATTTAATCTTAAGGATAAAAATACATAATTAGGTCAACTGGTCTTACAAGCATTGATTTAAATGCTTAACAAAAAATCATGAACAAAAATATCAAATAATATAAGTAGCATCAAGTGAAGCAATATACAATTGTTTGTAAGACCGCACGACCATAGGATACTTGAACACTAAATATACGAGTATTGTGAGCTATGCACTGTAGTCTGCCAAGTTACCGGCCAGGTGCGCGTTGTAAATTGCACGTAATTAATTAACATCTCTTAACTACTAGGAACATTACCACATTATTTTTTGTAATATTCAAGGAAACCTTAACACGTAAGAATCACATATTCAGGTATATTAGATAATTTTAAATGTAATATTTTGTCCATCAGGATTTCCGAAAATGACAAAATATCGAATACCCTGAGACAAATATACGAAACATTCATTTGAGAGAAAGAGATGTAATCTCACTAGATCACTAAACAAGATAACAAGATAATTTTAATAAGATGTAAAGAGACAATGATTATCAGGCGATCATTTCCTAGCCTCAGGTTACCTAAGGTTAACCAAAGGTTACCGCACAGCGGATTGGGAGAGTTTTTTCATTTAGTATTTTTTTAAATTTTTTTTTTATTAAGGTAAAACAACAGTTGTTTTATAAGAATACAAAATATAAAAAATAGTACATTCATCCAGTTAAAGTTTTTCACAAATGTAATGCGAGAACATTTTACACAGTAAAAAGAAAAATAATATATTAAATAAGACATGAGAAAAAAAAGAGCTCGTAAGAAGGTTAAGGGATGAGGAAATAGAGTGGAGGAGTGGAGGAGAGGGATTTTCATAATATTGTTGACCAATTCAAAATTTTGATATTGTAATAAAATAAACATAATTAAAGGAACATAAATTTATTACACACTGACAAATGTTTCATGTTACAGTGTTTCAAAAAGTTTTTTTTTGAAGTCACAAAATTTTGTTTTAAAAATATCTAAATGGGAACAAAGTAAATTAAGTTTAGAGCAGCAACAATAAATAAACGAGTTTTTAACATAATTTATGTTGGGCAATGAATTATAAAAAAAATAACTTGTCGTGTTGATTTTACGGGACAATTGATTGAAATACGCTCCAAGAGATATGGACTATCGATAAAATTGTTTAAAATTTTGAATAGGAGAGACAGATCAGAAATGTTTCTACGTTTAGTAAGAGAAGTTAAACTATGAAAGGAAGAAGAGTCTTCGTACGAGTCAAAATATGTAAGAGATTTACGATCCAGAAGTTTAAGGAATCTATTCTGTATTTTATCTAGTTGTGATATATAAATTGTATATCGAGGATTCCAAACAACAGATGCAAACTCAAAATGGCTGCGAACGTATGCATTATATAAGATTTTGAGAGATGCGGTTGTTTTGAATGGTTGAGTGGTGCGTATAATAAAGCCCAGATTTCTGTAAGCCTTATTTATAGACGCCTGAATTTGGGAATCAAATAAGAGTTTTTCATCCATAATCACAACTAAATCTCTCGGCTCGTTTTTCGGACAAGACATTAACCGTTAATTTCATAGTTGAAAATAATTTTATTTATGTTTCTATGTTAAAGGTAAAGGTAAACGTAATATGGGATAAATTTCAGAAAGAACACACCGATCAACGTGCCTGTCCTTTCTGAAATTTATCCCATATTACGCACACTCATAATTTTAAGTGTTGCGTATACACAAAGCATTATTATTTAAAAGTATTTAGAACAATCATTGATTAAACTTTACAGAACAAGATACAGCAACTATACACAGCTGTTCGTGTCTTACTCGCTCGGCTAAACTCGGCTCCCAGAATTTCCCTGAAAGATTGTTTCACTATTGAACGTGACGGTTTAGACTCAGAGTCACCTGTTATTATTGTTTACTTACTGAATAAAAAAAATGGTATGTGCACTAATAAATAATATTATGTATCTTTGCTGCGTTACTCAATTAAATGAAAAATATTGAATCTATCAAACGAGTACAGTGACGCGTGTTTTATTTCTTGCAGTAGGTATCATTATTTTTGTTCGTTTTTCATCTGGAATACTATTAAGATTTTAATTAAGTTACTTTGCGGTTTTTTGGTTCAGTATTGGAATAATATGTTTTTTCGGCGTACTGCAGAGAATTTGCTTCACCGCATACCAAGTGGAAAGAGGAAAAAAATCATTGTTTTGTACAATGCAGGAACATTCAACAGCCAGGCGGACAGTCGGGGTGGGCGAGCATCACTAACTCCATCAGTAAGTACACCTAAATCAAATCAAATAAAAAAGGAGACGAAATTTGAAAAATATTATTTTATAATCCATTGCCATAAAACTAGTTTAAAAACTCATTTATTCGTCGTATTTGCTCCATGTTTGACATTTGAGTATTTTTAAAGGGAAACTTTAGATTTTATCTATATTATAATGCGATTGTATTAGTTAAAAGTGAATTTCGAATTGGTCGATTTTATCTTCAAGATCCCCTTTCCTCTCCATTGTTTTATCTCCCGGTCTATTTTGCAATGCCCATATTTTATTGTAATATCTTTTAATTGTTCTCTTAAATATGTAACAGATTTAACTTTTGTTTTTATACTTGTGAAAAACTTTGACTGAATGTTAATACATATGTACTCTTCTTTTTATGTTTGTTTATTAACAGATTTCATAATATTTTTCTTAATAACTAAAAACAGTCTTATTCTTGTGATTTCATATAGCACTGTTTGTAACGAAATATAATTCCGAGCACTTTACTATAATCATCATCATCATCATTCCCTTTTCACACCCAATGGTGGATAGAGAACTGGATTAGCACACCAATCGCAGCGTATCTTGATCATTTTTGTTACATGAAGGTAAGCTGCTTAGTCTCACGGACTATGAAATATTTTTTGTTTTAAAAAAACTCACCTTTAAATAAATATTTCATATCAACCATATCGAGAATCAAACGAATATACAATTTAATAAGCAATGTGGCGACATTATCGATATCGATCGTCTTCTTTATAAATCAAAAATTTTGTTCTAAAAACGGAAAAAATTCTTATGTATGAAACCTATGTAAAAACTAAAATATGTTATATGCAACTACTATGGGGAACAGGATATCAAAATGACAGAAACAACTACAAAGACAACAAAATAAAGTATTAAAGTTAGTATATGACCTTCCCTATCTAACAGCAACTAGAGAACCTAGCAATTAAATATAACTGAACTCCTTCAACTAGAATCATTAAAATTTATCCATAAATTAGCCGCTGATGCAATTGTAGACGAAGAAATAAAACTTGTAAAAAATTGTAGTAAACATGGACATAATACGAGAATATCAGAAAAATATCACATCCAGTTTTCTAAAACAAGACAAGGACAGTCGAGACTAATAAATCAAGGACTGAAATTATACAATAAACTACCAGACAAAACTAAACAAGACTGAGACAAACTATTCAAAAGATGTTAAAATATTACTTTGAACATATTATTTGAGTATGAATAAAAAATGGAAATATTATTTTTGTAAAATGAATGTTATAATCCGTAAGGGTTAATTAACAATATATTTTTTTTCAATTAAAAAAAAAGAATTAAAAAACCCGAGACCTCTTGCATGGTAGGCAAAAACGCTGACCATTACACCACGAGGCCGAATTAACTATAAGGCCATGCATAAAAAAAGTATCGTCATAATTTATCTAGATTGATTTTTCTTATTATTTTATATAGGCAATACTGTTTTTATGTCTTATAAACAATAATGCATTTTTTTGTCGAATGTACATGCGAATATGGACACCACCAGTCCTGACTGTACCTGTACAGTGCGAGGCGCACCGACAAGCTGCACCTTCCCCGGTGCGGTGGTGCGGTGCGCGGCGGGGCGAGGGGGCGGGCGCGGGCGCAGCTACCCGCCGCGGCCGCGCTGGTGAGATGATGTTGGGAGATTGATTCCTGACGTATCTCCAGACAGGATGTTTCTTCGTTCCTTGCATCCTTTTATTTCAAGTTAGGTCACTTTTTAGGGCTCGTTTTGTCATGCGTCGCATACACGTCTCTTCTCGAGACTGCCATTCTGCAGTCGGAACAAACATTAATGCCCAATCCTTATTTGGACTTTATAGCTAAATGCGACTAATTGTACACAGGGGCTTAAATTACAAATTACACGAATTCTTCTTTTTTTAATAATCTCTAAGGGTGGTCACATGGCATTGTGTAAAGTGAAGACACCGCAGTGAATTAATCGTGTGATTTCGGAGAACGTTTCAAAACTTATAAATGTTTTATTCGAATTCGATAAATATGCGCTGTATTTCAATATTTTTTTTTTTATTCGTTTATATAAGATTTGTTTAAAAATTAAAAAACCGGCTAAGCCTTTATTTAAAGGCTCGTCAGCAGGTAGAAAAGAGAAAATGTGGAAGTTAGAAAAATACATCTCAACACCCGGACGAATTGAGAAAAAAACCTTTCTTGGATTTCCTTCTTGCAACTGGCGGGAATCGAACTCGTGACGCCGCACAGTAAGCCATCTAACCGACTACGCCATAGCACCTTTAAAAAATATTTAAAATACAAGTCGATCGACACTTTGAAATTGCCTAGATTTCTGCATTGCCTTCTCAAAATATTGTCGTTTTCTGGATCTATGAATAGTTTACAAAGAGTTGGAAATATCTACCCAAACGACAGTCAAAAATATGTTATTTTTCAGTAGTCAGCAAATGGTTAAGTTTTTTCCTTAAAGCTGAAAACATTTTATTTTTAAAAAATGACAGAGCACCCACTTGTCTTTCCAGTAACCTGTTCACTGTTCGCCCAGAGACAACAGCGCCCGCGCCCGCGCCCGCGCCCCCTCCACGCGGTTACATAACTGGTAGTCTCCCCAGTTGCTCGTCTGGTAGGGCCTGTGTTCGCCCGTCTCGGGAATGTGAGGAATGAATTGATTGGACTATTTAACGTTGAATGTTTGATAATTTAATTTCCTGCATAGGAAACTCGAGGGTTTTAAATCTGCCAGGTGTTCCCTACAGACGTACGAGGGGCTTGAATACCTACCTCCGACCAACCATATTGGTCGATTTGTTTGGAACGTAATTTGAGGATGCGATTTGTTAAAACAATATTTTACTGTACGAATACGTACAAAGCTATTATATTTAAGGATCCAATTATTTTTTTTTCCTGTTAACAATCGGAAAACCAAAAGAAACTTTTAAAAAGTACTGTAAGTACAACCTATATTGATATTTTTACAAATCATATTAGGAAATCGCGTAAATAAGTACATTTCAAATGTTGCAAAAAAACAAATAATGTTTCCTTAATTTTCATTGGCTTTTTTTGTAAGTCATATAAAGAACATAATTGTAAAACGTAAAACACTAAACAACGAAAATATTTTAATGCTGTTTTTTTTTAAAATAATTGTTTGTATGTTCAATTCAATTCATTTATTTAAAATAACATATACGTCACAGACTTACATATTATAAAAAAAACATATGAGAGTCTTGCCAAAGAAGTAGAAAAATTATGCTCCAACCACTTCGTATACATCGAACAGATCAATATTCAGAGCGATGTTGTTCAGCACAGCGGTAGCCCTTCCAACAGGCATTACCATCGGCAGGTTGGTCCTCTATTTTGGCATTTGATCAATCTATGCTGACGCTGTCTTAGGTAATTATCAGGAACATACAAACCAATGCTCATTATAAGCTCAGAATTATCGACCATACCACGCAATCACCGAAAAAAATGTGTAGTTAAATACACATTCCTTCTTGTCTCAAAACTTAAAACAAAAACATACCCTGGAGAAACTCGGTCGGGTAGAGCCAACGACAATACTCGCACTTTCTCATGAAGAGATGTCTCAGAAACTTTTTTTGGGATTTTCTCAATCATAAGAGAGTACTTCATTTCATGTGGCCCCCAAACCATCGAGTCGCTCTCGAGTCTTCTTCGCACCGAGGAGTTGAAAAGAGTTCTCAGTACGCGGGTATTTTCGAAAACCTTGACAGTACACAAAACGAATCCTAACACCTTCAATTCTTCACTACTGATTGTCTCTATGTGATCGTGAAATGCCAGAGTGCTCACAAATCTAACGCCGAGATCCTTAACGTTCGATTTTCGTATTAGATTCTGGTCATGCATTTTGTAGCGAAAATAGAGTTTCAGCCTTTTCTACAACCGTTCCTATGTGGAGCATGAGGACATCACCAGACGCCTCCAGGAGACTCTTTCCCCAGCCTACCTACCCTTCACTTCCAGGAGATCTCTATGCAGCGGAAAAATTGACAGCTATGGCCGTCCAGCGTGGTGGAAGCTCGCAGGTGTGAAGACGCAACTTGGGATAAGGGTCTTCTGAAGCATCCCCAGGACGTGTCTTAGTCAGGTCTACCGTACCAGGTCCAAGTATACACGCGATAAAATAAGTAAAAAATAATTTTACCTCCAATACAGTTCCAATTGTAGCAAAATGAATCATTTTCGTTACATGGAAGTTAACGTGATGAGTCTTACGCCACCGGTGCTAGTTCATAAACAATGAAATATTGCAGTGTAGAAGCACATTAAACAAACAGTATGTCATTATTTTGATTTTTTTTTACATTTTTTTTTGCACCACAACAGGCCAGGAGGCCTAATTACAGTAGTGAATTACATCACAGAGCACCCAGGCTTGAGAAAAATCACATTTTTAATTTTTGTGTTCTCACCGGGAATCGAACCCGGAACCTTCCGTGCGTGAGTCAAGCGTCTTAACCACTACACCACGGAGGCCGCCGTGTCTATCTTGTCCGAAATTGAACCCAGGACCTCGAGTATGATAGACAAACGCGCCAACCACTTCACTGCAAGGATGACTTGTTTCCACTCGATATCCTTTTTCAGAATTTAACCTGAGATCAGCCATTGAGTTGCAAACGCTTTTCCAGGTTCCTGGTTCTATTTAAAAAAACAGAATTGTATTCTTCCTCCACTCAGACATGTGTTAGATTTTGTTTGGAGATTTGTTTATTTGGAGATCAAAAACATTTACAATCATCTCGACTTTTTATTTTAACAAGGGGATTAAAAAATTGTTTCTAAACCTAAGAAATCTCCAAAGATATCTATAACCCAATGTTTATTGTTCAGGGTGTTTATTTTATTGCATTCACAATTTTAAAATATTGACAAATACAACTTTTTATCATCCAACATAATTGTATACAATATGTTTAATGTCAGCACAGATAAACCTTGTTATTTATCAAATATTAATTTTTGCATTATGATTGTTGATTGATTGATTGTTAGGTAGTTTATTACAAAAGAAGAACGTTTTTCCCCAATGGTCTGCCGCAGCATAACCGTTTTTGAGATTTATAAAATGGAAACATTGTATAGAACAGTGTCTTTCACCCCTCCACCCCTCCTGGTACGCTGACCTTGCTGGAAGTGGAACACACTTAATTTACATATTTTGTGTTGCTAAGGACAGGATCGATAGAAGTTTTGTCCGCCGTGCCGCATGTTTCCCGCTGAGGTTTAGCGTCGCGACGCTGATACGATGCCTTTTCCACAGTAACCTCGGCCTTTTATCGTATAGCCAACATTACTTATTCATGCATTTGGATCTCTTTGCACCTTTCTCAAAAGGCAATACGCCATCGTCAATATGTTTTTGGATAACAATATAATTGTTTATATTATTATTAGAAGCAAAATATGCTACTTAAGTACAAATATGCTATTTATGTTATACGAACTGAACCCAGCAATGCTTTGCTATTGCTAGATTTTAGAACATACTCGTGTAAAGATTAAATGAATACAATTGAAATTTTAATATTAATATAGTTCTTAATTCAAATTAGATATGAACATATACATGATTATTTTTGTGTTTTTCTTACATAAATTGTGAGAATATTCAGTGACAGGGAATTTCGATAAATAGATATTATTTTTCTGTCACTGTCTTGCAGATGCCTCACCGATACTGTGCGAAAAAGGTAATTGCAAGCTCCAAGTCGGACCTTTTATGCCTAACTAAAATAGACAAAATCGACGATTCGTTTTCCGCATCTAAAAACTGAACCGATTTTGTTATTTTTTTAAACAGCATCAGAATAAAGTTTTCTGTATCGGTACGTTTAGCGTTTTTCAAAAATAGGCAAGTATCATATTTGTATACCGTGCGCTCGAAGGCAGCAGATAAAACTGGCCATTTTTACGGGTTTTGAAAATATTTATAGTTCCCATAACATACAATTAATCATAAAAACAAAACAATAGGAACACGCCAGTGGTAAATATTTAGAATGTGTCAAAAATCACTGTTTTAGTGCCACAATCCAGGGAGAAATTACGGGAATACGTGTGTATAAAGAAAAGTGAGACCTCGTTTCCTCTTAAGGTATTTTTTTGCTTCATAATGCTTTTACGTAATCGTTAAAACAGGTTCGGTTTTCTCAAATAAAACGATTGACCTATTAATACACTCTAAAATTCTTATAATTTACTCATGCCCGAACCCTCAGTAATGCCCAACGCGTATTTATTTGTTTATGCTTTATTAAGGTAGTTCATAACATCTTAAGAACTAATATAAACTTTTAAAAACATTACAATTATTTAATCAAAATTGCTCAATAACGTATTTTTTCAAATTAATTTTAAATATTTCGATCTTTTCGATCTTCTTTATTTCTTCTGGTAACTCATTGTACAGCTTTAATCTCTTGTACAATGAGTTTTGAGATTCTGTTTTTTCCTCGTTTGTAATCTTTTCTTTTTTTATCCCTTGTTTCATATGCATGACATTGTTAAATTTGATTAAATTGTTGACGGTTAAATTTTATTGCTGTTTTTATTTTATAAATCCCCTTAATTATTTTGGGTATAAAAATTGCTACATTATAATTAATGTGCTGCTTTACTGTGAGAAAGCCAATTTCTTTGTGCATCATTTATATATTTCATTAGAATATATATTTCTTTTGAGTATAATCCTCATCGCCTTATTTTGAAGAATTCGTATTTTTTTTTATTTCTCCTTCATTACATAAAAAAAGAATCGAGAACAGTAGTTTATGTGTGGACATATTATTGTTTTATATATAAGAACACTGCTCTTTACATCTAGTCATTCTTCAACAGCCAGCCGGATTTCGACTTGAGTTCGACATTGAATTCGAAACCAAAATGCCTGATGTGATGTCATTAAAGCGTGAAAAAGATGGTGTAACTTTTCATTGGTACGCAGATACTTAGGTACTTGTTTATTGGTTGAATTTCAAAACTGTAAGAACAAATATTTTCAAATTTGAAATTCTTTTTGCAAATGACAAACTCTGCTCTTCTCACCAACAGGGGTGCTCTTTGCATGGGAATACGATTTAAAAAAAGATATTTCAGTTAATATTATTTTAGCATTACCAAAATTAATAAAAAGAAATACATGTGTAGAAATTATACATAATTTGCGGTAAGAATCTGATAGGAACCACAAGAAAACGGAAATCGTTTGTAAACATTCAAATACAATATTTGTTTCCATACTAAAGAAAAACATCCTTTTAATTTTTCAGTATATTCATTCTCAGCAAATGCAACTCTGGTGATGAATGAATAAAAGATTTACTCTTCTAACTTTTGTTAAACTAATTAAATTGAAGATATTTAGAACTTTGAAAATGCCCAGCGCAAAACTAATTATTTTGCAAAAAACCGCACATAAAGCGATTCACTAATTCTTTAGTCTATCGAGAATACACATACGAACATTTCCATTATATATCTGTGTTTTAGATTCAAAAGGGCCAATGTCAGTCAGTCAGATTTCATATTTTTCTTGACAATATTTTGTAGAGGGTCAATTTCACTAACAAAATATGTCTAATTAAGTATTTTATATACGCATGCATGTGTGGTAATGTTTTTTTATTAATATGCGTTATTAAAAAAAGCGAAGACTGCACCATAACGCCACAAAATTGCTTAATAATAAAGCTCCTGTAGTATTACGATTACGATTTACGTCATGGGCCTTATTAAATCTTAGTCACAGATATATGCATTTTATTATTTTTTTATTTAATAAATTTATTGTTTAAAATAAGCGTGCATATTTAATAACAAGGATTTTATATAAAACTTGTGAATAGAAAATGAAAACGGAATGTTCTCTGTTTAGGATAGTCTCCATCTAACATGGCTCAGCCTGTTCTAAATGGATTTTTATTTATCTTTTAAAGCATAAATAGTTCTATACTAATATAACAATAACAAAAAAAACTAAAACTACTTAATGATAAATGTCTACATAATCAAATGTAAGAAATAAAGAACTAAGCCTTAAATTTCAATAAACACCACTGTCGGTTTTACTCATTACCCCCTTTTTGTAATTGGTATACTTTATTTCTACTTTATTATTAATTTTGTATGCAAAGGCATAACATATAAAAGTATATGTCATAATCACTGAATAGATAATAGTCGTTATCATGTATGTATGCTTACATTAATTTTTCAAAATTATCAAATCAACAAAAAAACAAAAAGCTGTTTATAAAATTATTTTGGTATGTGTCTAAGGAATGTTGTTTTGACTGTTTACTTGCTTTTTCACCACTAAATTATGATTTAACCGATGAACGCAAATCGTTACGTAAGTTGACTCGTATTTATAAAATTCAAAGTAGAGTTTATGCTTATTCTAAAAAAACTTAACACAGCAAAAACGCTTAACCTTAAATATATCTAAAGCCGTTAATTTAAGACGTAAGGCATAAATAATTATCAAGTCTTACGAAATCGGAAATACATTTTCGCAGTTCGACGTACTTATAATTCTCGTCTGCGTATGCGTGGTTTAGTGAACTTCCCTTAATGTACCGTCACCGCAGACACGAGGCGAAGGGAAATATCACACGTCTGTCGGAGATAGTCGAACACCTATTTCTAGTGGGGGCGCGGGCGGGGGCGGGCGTCCCAGGAGACGACCCGTCCCCGGCCCGCTCCCTTTACGCACTCTACAGATACTAGTGCTAACGGAGGAAATGCGAAGGTAATTTGATAGCGAGACTTCTCCCGGTATGGCCGCAGAGAGACAGAGACGAATTCGGACAAAGAGCAATTCAACGACACCTACGTATCTAAATACTAAGAGGTACTCCGATTTTTTAAATAAAAAAACCGATTGGATTTTAGTTGACAAATTCTTACTTATTTTGCTTTACCATCATAATACTGATATTTATTATTATTGTGGTATGTTAAGTCAGAAAAAAAATATTTAGCTTATTGTTTCTAGCTTACGGAAATTCGAAAAATAAAAAAATCACATTGTGTATCTAGACGATTGATTAGTAGCAATAATAATAAGGTACAATAAAACGGTGAATATATTAGTTATCTTCTATTTTACATTTGTAAAACAATTGACAGAGTAAAACCACTCCCTTCACATACCCGAAAACCGTTTTCAAGACCGTTCAGCTTAAACTAGTTACTCTTAAAAAAAAAAAAAAAGGCGATTTTAATTGAATTTACCTTTACTGCTTTCATTTTACTTTTTATTGTGAGGTTTCCAAATTATACGGAGGGCTTATTTCGGATATTCATTTTTCCTCATCTCTGTCAAATAATGTTCAATTTTTCTATGAATCACACGTGAAAAGCAAAACATATTCTCGTATCTTATGCGTCTTCAGATTTTGTTTTATCTGTTCACCGAGTTTCTCTCGCTACGCCATTGTCACAAAAATATTAGTCACCTTAAACTGATACATAAAAAAGTAATTCAGGAATTTAAAAATAACAAGTACATAAATAGTAAATAAGGCGTTACTTTAATATATTATTGTAACAATAGAGATTTTGCTTCAACAGGTGTTTTCATTGACACCACGAGGTATAGAATAACGAAAGAAAGACTTACTTCATAGAATACCTATTTTACTTAGATAAATAATTTAACAGGCGCCGTGGCGCAGTTGTTTAGATGGCCAATTGTGAAACTGGCATCGCGGGATCGATTCCCGTCAGTTTCAAACCCAAAAAGAAAAAATCCAAGGAAGATTTTTTTCTTAATTAGTTTGGGTGTTGTGGTGTATTTTTCATTACCTCCTTCGAAATCTCCTCTATCCCACCTGCTGACAAGCCTCTAAATAGATACTTAGCGGGTTATTCCTTCCAAATATACATATATACGAGTATATATAAATAAAATAAAAAAATATTATGTTTTATTCTCCATATTTTTTACTAGAACCGTTCTTGTCACTGGTAATCTCCAGTGACGTAACAAAACACGAATAGTTTTCTTTTGCTCAATCTTGGCGGGCTATTCGTATTTCGAATGAAAAATTACAAAACACAGCTCACCACGCGTGATTGTAGCAAAAGAAAACAGTCAAAATTTTCCATCAAACATCGGCGTAACGGGGAAATTATGTTGTGTGAAAAGAACAGTAACCGTTGGTGACATTTTCCATCACGCTAGACACGCTCACTTCATGACGTGTTTATTATTTTTTCGTTTACTTTCATTATAATAAGAAAATATATATCAAGTTAACGACGCACGGCGTTGTACAGTGATCGGCACATTTAGTTACGCGTGTACTGTGTATTCTGTAAATCGACTTGTTGCCTTGTACCTATTGCCGATAAACCGAATATTGTTATTTTCATATTTTTACATCTATTTATACACAAACTTGGTTAATATAGGATTTATGCTGACTCAAACACCTTCGTTTCATTTTCGAGCGACCTGAAGGTATATGTAGTATTATAGCGAGCCATACCTACGTGGTTTCGAATTACGTACACGTATTTAAGGTGCATTTCGAAACAAAGCAGATTTATTTGAAACGAAAGGATTCGTTTTTTTTCTTTGCATTGTTTGTTGTTTGAAAATTTTCAACAAATATAAGGGTATATTTAGTTAAAGTCATGCTTATTCCGGGGAGATAAAAACCAAGGTCTCATTTCGTTTCTTTTTAAAGTTCTTTAACTTATTTATTTATGTCGTGCTTTAAAAATAAGTGTGGCAAAATTTGTTTTTAGTTTTCATGGCACGTTTATATTTTTACAGAAAATCACCATTTGCTCTTCAAAATAATAAAACTTAAAAAAAACTTTTTTTTTTTTATAAACTGAGTTTAAAAACTGAGGTTAAAATAAAATACAACCTCTCCTTTATTCAAACAAATGATAAATCGGTAAAGCTTAAATCATAAATTCTCTCAATAAACTGTAGCAAGTTTCAATATGTTTTTATTATTGTTTATTTATTTGTTATTTCCTAATTACACTAAATATTATATTTTCAACGCACAAATAACCATTTGTTTTGTTATATTTTCATGTATTATTATAACAATTTTTGAAAAAAAAAAAAAAAAACTTATGACCTGTCATTGGCTGGTTTAAGTGGTCACTTTACACACTGTGTAACATTCACCATTCTGCCTATGTTTAATCATCCATATTTTCTCAGCCTTTTCATCTGTTGACTTTTGTGGTTTTAGAGTGACAGTGAAAAGGACATTGAAAGTTGTAAATGTGAATATTTGTTCGCGCTTTTCCTCACTGAATTTGGTTAGTAAAGGATGTAATATAATCAATTCGTAATTTAAAAAAAAATGCTTGCTTGTATGAGTGAATCCGAAGAAAGACATGTAGTCTTCAAAACGTATTCGGGTATGTGGTGGATGCATTCAATGTTGACTTTTGTAAAGTAAAAGAACTGAAACCTTTAATAATGCGGTTGAGATTCATCTGGCTGATTTATTTCACCCAGAATGACAAATCATACACCCTGTCAATGCCAAGACTTCTACCTTCCCTTCTTAAAAATGTTTTTTCTCTCTGTTGCAATAAACTTTAATCTAAGAATTTAAAAGGAGTGATATTCAGCTTCGCCTACTCAAATTTTTAAACATGTCACATTTTAAAAATGTTTGATTATGTCCAAATGCTTGCAGACTGGCTGGATTTCCTCCCTAGGGAGTTGTTCATATTTAAATTTATTTCAAAAGAGGGAAAAATTTTTGTAGGTGATTTGGTTCAGCCGGATGAATCTCACCCACGTGATAAAGGTTTCGGCTCTTTTACTTCACAAAAGTCAACATATGGAGGAGTTGAGGAAATGTGGAAGTTCAAACATGGGCAGAATGGTGAATGTTACACAGTGTGTAAAGTGGCCACTTGAACCAGCCAATGACAGGTCATAGGCCCTGTAAATGCCTAGACTTCCATATTCCCTTCTCAAAATTTTTTCCCTCTGTTGAAATAAATTTAAATGTCACATTTTATTTACTCCTGTAAGCGTAAGAGTATTAAATACTATCGGACAAAACATGTCACGAAGTTCTCCTCTGACTTTCTTAAGATGCGTAACACTCCTCGCACCCCTGACTCCCGATAAACCGTTTCATCTCTTCCTCCATCTTGCCCCCTGAGAACCATAATTAGGTGGCTAAGTCCGAGATACTGCAGATAGATATTCCCCGCTGGTGACTAGTGACCCGCCTTCACCCCTTAATGTGCTATCTTAACTGCTTGACATTCGGTTGGGACTGTTTATCGCATAGACACGGCCGAGATGTCAGCCAGCGCTATGGACACTGGACACTAGACACTTCAATCTGCCTCTGACAACGTAAAAGTTTTTGACTTCAAGGACGGAATACACAACCACGTTGGACATTGAACGTAAAAATATATTTCAACAGAGGGGGGAAAACATTTTTGAGAAGGGAATATGGAGGTCTAGGAATTTACAGGGCTAATGACTTGTCATTAGCTGGTTAAGGTGGCCATATTACACACTGTGTAACATTCACCATTCTGCCCCTGTTTAAACATCCACATTTCCTCAACTCTTCCATCTGTTGACTTTTGTAAAGTAAAAGAGCTGAAACCTTTATCACGGTGGTGAGATTCATCCGGCTGAACCAAATCACCTACAAGCCAACGCTTGAAAACAATTTTCCAATTTTTATACTTCTTTTACCAAATAAATTTAAATGTGAATAACTCCCTAGGGCGAAAATCCAGCCAGTCTGCAAGCATTTGGACATACTCAAACATTATCGTAAAAATAAACGTTGATACATTATGAAACATGTACATTTGTACATATAAACGTAAAATATTTATCGTATATCTGATTTTTTCGTGATCAATTGCATTATCTTTATATATCTAAGTTGTCTGTTCGTGTAATATCACTGAACTTCTCCTGAAAGGCTTAACCAGTTTACTTGCGGTTTTCAGCAAAATGTAGATTTTTGCGCTGTGCGTGTTTATAGATATAATCATTTTCAATTAAATCTAGAAAAAAAAGTTAGAAGCTTAAATCTTATTTTCATCGACCTACTAGGGTTGCATTCGACGAGAATGCAAATACAAAAAAAATGGAAGGATGATGTTTTTGTGTTTAAAAAAAGTTAGTTTTTGAATGTTTACAAACAACATTAGCTTTTTATGGATCCCAATCCAATTTTTGTCTTACATTCCTTACAATTTCTTCCCATTCATTTATTTTCACTGGATTTTTGGTAACACTAAAATAATATTAACTGACGCTAAATACATTTTTGAAAATCGCATTCATGAATAAAGTGCTCCCCTGTTGGCAAGAAGAGCCGAGTTTGACATTGGCGAAAATAATTCTTAATTTGAAAATAAATTATTTTATGTTTTGGACTTCAATCATAAACAAGTACCTACGTATCTACTTATCAATGAAAAGTTTTTACAAAGTTTTCCTAAAGTAATATCAAGCAAGCCAACGTTTGGGAATGGCAACGTCTGTCGGGTACGCTAGTTTAAATATAAATTATTTATGTAGATAATCATTTAAGAATAAAAAATTGGTTCAATTTTGGACGTAGTCAAAATTTTCTTCATTGCTATCAAATAATATTAAAACACTTCGACAAAGATAAAGAATATTATGTTAGCGAAAGAAATATAAATAGAAATAAGTTTAGGCATTTACAGGGCTTACGACCTTTCATTGGCTGGTTTAAAATTATTTTTATAAAATGTTATCCATCTCTGTTTTATATGACATTTTAATCTTAATAATCTCCCCAGGGGGTGAAATCCTGTATTTATCTTCAAACATGGGGCAAATTCAAAATACTGTTGTTTGAGTTATATCATCGCTTCTTCTCAACAATTGTATGTGTAATAAATCAGTCGATTAAATTGAACTCATATGAATCTTTAAGCAAAGACAGAAGCCAAGCAGTGGTGAATGTTTCACAGTTTGTAAAGTGGCTGCATAAACCAGCAAATGGCAGGTAACCATATAAATAAGTACCGATACACCCACATACTCTTCTTTAAAATGTTATTTTCATGTATCTTTGTTTTATAGTACCTAATATTTTCAATAATTTTAGCTGTTACGTAATATTCCATCCAGTAAGTAGTACCTAATTACTAATCACTACACCTTTTGATGATACCGGTCCTAACGAAGGTCGTTTGTCTTGTAATGTTTTGCTTGATAAAAAAAACTACTAGTTTGCTATAAAAAAATAATGTTAAAAATGTATGTAAAACACAACAATTTTACGCATAAAACTATGTAACCTATAACGATCATTTTTGATTTTAAATCAATTGTAGGTTGCATTACATTAATTGTTAAAACAGACTGAAATACATTTCCGGCTTAGTATGAAAACGTTCGCCGGAAGGATGAAGTATTTAATATTATTTACTGTACCACGTGTCCATTTTATTTGTTATACTTCTGTTACCAGTTCATATGTACGTGTAATATGTAAGTGGATACAGAAGTAAGCAGATGCAGTAATATTAATTTCAGAACTTATTTCGATAGGACTGTACTTCACAGGATCATTTCTGTAGTACTTCCTCCCTCGTCGTCAACTTATTTCGAGTAATGGTGAATTGTCTTATTATTTTACAACCTTATGTAATAACTCAATACCGTTTCCCTGTCCTCGCTTAGTGGTACATAGAGAACTGCATTGGTAATCTAATTGCAGCATATCTTGATCATTTTCATTACACGGAAATTAAGGTGACCGGTCTTACTCTTCAGGTGCCGGTCAAAAAGAAACCCTATAATCTAGTGTAGAAATACCGATAAAACCTACACCTCAAGTCCACCTAGTCTGGAATCGAACCCAGGTCCTCAAGAATCGTGGGCGAATGTTTCAACTGCTACAATACATGGCAGACTTTTCTCCACTCGATTTAATTTTCAGGATTTTTAACCGAGAGTGGTTATCGATTCGAAAACACTCGTCCAGGGTTCTGTTTCTATTTCATCCAAAGAACTGTCGATCTACCTGGGCCGCGATTACAAACGTTGTCTTCTTCGGTGCATTTCAAAAAGTTATAAAATAAAATTGTTATTTATGTACGTAATGTGTATATTTGTTTGAAAATTTAAAGTGTCTTCGTCGGTAACCTATTGTTGGACATGCTTAGAAAAAATAATTGTACGTATACGTATTCTGATTTTGATAGAGAAAACTTAATTTTTAGATAAACTTGGGGATAAATGTTACTTCCCATTGTAGTACGAGTCTTGGACAGGGACTGATTATTACAATTACATAATTACATTGTATATTTAAAAACCGCCTTAATGGTTTCGTGTGTCAACAATAATAAGCATAATACGGTGACTTGAATATGCATTAGAACATTCGAAATTTAGTTTTATTCGTGAAATTCACAATAATAATATAGACACGTGGCAGACACCTGAAGTTGACAGACTACCGAATGCCTAATGATCGCACAAAGAAAGCGCTCCTATCGTAGCGAACACTCGGCGAGGCAGTACGCTACGCTTACCATAATATAACCTCATAAACACATTGTTGTTTACAAAGTTGTTTAATAAGCGACCTCCCCTCCCCGCCGCTCGCCGATCCGCCATACCGACCCCGCGCCATCCCCCGCCACGACAGACCGCTGTAAATACACCGCGACTCGATGATGTCTATTTATGCCCCAGTACAGACGCCTATCTACATACATAACTCAAACTCTCTCTCCTACTATAAAACAGAATATCGATTACTTTCCCTGCTCGCCGCTAGGGTATAATGTAATCCTCCGCCCACTTTCTGTCCCCCGTCTCTTTCCATCCTCGCGTTTTCCGCATCGAGCCGTCCCTTTCCCCCGGCCGCCCGTCCCTCTCGGCGCGCTAGCCGCGTCCCTCTCGCGGACGCCCCCGCTCAGATTGTAATGGCGGTATGCAAATGACATGGCGCCGTACCAAAGGCGTACTACTACGTTTGTAGGAAAACAACAAACAGCGGATACGAAAGTGATGTCTGGAGGTGCCTTATTGTTTCTGGAAATGTGAGAGAGACTTCCTCAATAATACCGAATCTCAGGTGACGGAGGTGATGCCGGATATACAATTTCTATTCTCACTTGACAGAGCTTCATCCCCGACCATTACAAAATGGAGGATTCTACCGTCAATATATCAACAAAATCTACAATCGTTTTAATGCATTACTTCATCAACATTTTAGATCAGGAGAGCATTTTAGAGAAATTAATATTGAAGTCTACATATTTATAGGGCTTGTAACATGTCATGCCAACCTGGGCTGGTATTCCAAACGCTCTCGCGCCCATATTATCTGTGTTTACGTACAAAATATACGAGAAAAACTGTTATCTCGTGCCGCGAGAGTGGTTCAGAATAGCACCCTTGGTTTAAGTGGTCACTTTACACACTGTTACATTTACTTTGCGTTTGAAGATATATTTTCCACCAATTATTATATCCGTTGATTTTCTCGAAGCTAAAGAGCTGAAACCTTAATTGATGCGGGTTAGATTCTACCGACTGTATTATTTCACCTACGTAACAGCCATCGCCTGAAAATATTTTACTCTTCTTAGACCATTTACAGTATTGTGCTAATTAATGAGAGCACTTTTTTTTCTTCTTTAATGAAACTACAGCCCATATCGAGCCTTGGCCTTCAACTGTTTCTGTAACCTGCTGCAACTCTCTAGTTAGAGACATTCAGTATTTGGGATGCCTCCCTTTTTATACCGTTTTCCTATCGCAGCCTCGGTAAACCGACCTTTCTGATGCCTAATAGCACAGGGAGATGTATTTTAAATGTAGTTTTTTCTAAGAGGCTTCAGTCACCTGAACGCTTATTATGTTAACAATTTACATATTTAAAGAAATCTAGCTTTAGCTTTAGGATTAATACCAGTCCTAGTGAGTTTCCATGCGAATAAAAACAATTAACCCTACCGTTCATGAAACAGTTTGATAACTTCATGAAACCGTGTCATAAAATTATTTCTCCAACATCTTGTTTTGTTTTTTTTTTAATACACAAAAACACGTATGACTCAGTGAACGTAACGAGCAAAACAACTAACATTGAATATAATTCAATGCAGAATAGTAGCTTATGTGTGTTAAATAGCCGATGAAATTGTCTTGTAGTACAGCAGCCATTTAAGTTTAATTTAAGGATTGCTCAATGTTCACAATAATTTGAACAATACTTTAATAAATAACCTGGTTTAAATATCAATTCTACAAATTTAAGAAGACGTTATTTTATTTACCTAAAATGTGAATAAAAATAAAACCAAAAATATTGTTTACCAACGAAAAACGAATCTTTCAGTATTTGAAAATATAAAACGATTCAAAAGTTTACATCATAATTATTTTTAAACATATAAATAGTTTTCCATCATGATGAAAATCTGTATCCGAGTATTTTATTAAGGAATGAATTTTCCACATTAAAAAGCCTGGTTCGTTTTTTCTGTGGTGCTCTATATAAAAACAGCTTTTTTCTGTTCACGTGGTGGGAACACGGATAGGTTTGAATTCCGTAGGTATCTGGACGTGTTTTTTTTTTATTTTTTGGCCCCCACAGTACCTTTGTCCAAACTACGGTTTCAGGATTTAATTGATAAAGAATTTGGATTCTTTTTTGTGTTCATTTTACACTCTCCCCTTTTATGTGTTTAATTCAATAAGAAAAAAGTTTTTTTCAGTAAGCAAATTACACCATTTATACTTAAAAGGGTATTTGTAATACTGAAATGTAAGATATTATTTGTTTATTTGTGCTCATTGAATAGTAGGTCCAGGCGAATGAAGAATACAATTCTGTGTGTGAGATAGAACTAGCACCCTCGGCGATTGTTTTCGAATCGATGACGCTCTTCGGTAAAAATTCAGTGGAGATAAGATCGTCTCGCTGTGTAGTAGTTGACGTGTTTATCTACCATTCTTGGGATCTTGGGTTCGGTTTCTAACAGAATGAAGGTGGCAAAATATTTTCAGAGGTTTATTAAGTACAATATTTCATTGTTCCTGGACTGACAATTGAAGCGTAAGACATAATCATCTAACTTTCATGTAACAAATAATTGAATTGCAAAAGATTTGGTTTTGTAATGACATGCCCAATGCACCAATGGGTGCCGGAATTATCGTGAATACGTTGGCAAAAACGTACAAGCAAACGTGTAGAGGGGGTATTTGTGCCTGGCAGAGCTAGCACACACTGGCACATGCGCTGGCGCGATCTATCTGTTGTCGATTTTTCAAAATTTTGGAAAGAGGCTTGCTTTTTGTATGAGCGAAACCAATTGGAAAACCCGCGGTCTTGAATTATTTTTTCGGGTGTGTGAAGAGAGTTCTTTCGCTGTGTAACAAGAAAAATGAAGTTACAACAAATTATGCGTTTACGAAAATTTAATTAAAATGATAAAAGAGGAATGTTTTTTTTCTTTTTCCATCTTTGATTTCCATTTTTCTAATTATTACAAATTAAAAAAAGAGTTTTAAACGCTTAAATTTATAATTTTACAAGCACGTTTTTATAGTACGAGTATATATATAATATATTCCTTTATCGAACAATTCACATACAGGGGGACTTCCCCAAGCACCGGACAGCTCCTTAAGCCGGACACTGCACAGTGCATATATCAGCGAAACTAAGTGTGATAATTGTTTTTCTTATACTGTACTCCCACTAAAGCACGTCTGTTGAATACACCGGGGATATAGATCTGTAGGCTCGGGGACCAGAGTGCTCGGATGTTGCAAATCACGCAAAATCGTGATCGAAGTCATTTTTTGGAGTCTAAAAACAATGATATGCATGAATGTGATTCATTATGTTTTTAAATAAATTTAATGAATTATTGTTTGTCATTATGTCAAAAGTATACCAAAGTATATCAGCTCCTAAAACCGAACGCTTCAAATAATACTAGATATTTTATTATTCACAATTCGTTTAGTCTTTTTGTCACATTATATAATTTTTAACTAATTATTTTTAACGTCCCGGGTAAAACTAACTGTCAAACTAGACGATCTTAATACTCATTTCGCTACACCTCCACTAATACTGGATGTAAGCACTAAATCCAACACTCTCCGACGTCTAAGTATGGCACCTTCTTACAATTATCCACCGTTTTTATTTTCTTCCGTTCAAGAAACTGATATTCAACGTATTTTACTTTCTATAAAAACCAAATCTATGGGCAGTGATCAGCTGAGTATGAAATTGATACACTTTATTATTCCTATTATCTTACCGGTTATTATACACATTATAAACTTTTCTTTAAATACTGGAGTTTTTCCTGAAGCTTGGAAAAAAGCATTCATTATACCACTTCCCAAAATTTCCAAAAAGATTACAGACTTATATCTATTCTTCCAATTTTTCCAAAGTCATTGAACAAGTTGTGTATAATCAGCTAAATAATTATCTATTGTCAAATAATCTTCCCAATCAATCAGGTTTTCGTGCGGGCCATAGTACAACTACCACTTTAATCAAGGTTACAGATGACATTAGAAACGCAATGAATAACAAAATGCTAACCTTGATAACATTACTCGACTTCAGCAGCGCTTTTAACTCTGTGGATTTCGATCTTTTGTTGGCTAGGCTCAAAATACTAAATATGACACAACCGGTTATAAAATGGTTCGGATCGTATTTACGAGCTAGACAACAGTGCATCAAAACACCAAATCGCTAATCGAAATGGGTTGATATTGCCGCTGGAGTACCTCAAGGTGGAGTTATCACCATTACTATTTTCCCTGTTTATTAATCATATTGCAGATTGTCTCAATTGTTCATATCATCTCTCTGCAGATGATTTACAATTATTTTTCTTTTTTTTTTTTGCACCACAACAGGCCAGTGGCCCAATTACAGTGGTGAATTACATTACAGAACAACCAGGCTTAAGAAAAATCACATTTTTAATTTTTGTGTTCTCACCGGGAATCGAACCCGGAACCTTCCGTGCGTGAGTCAAGCGTCTTGACCACTACACCACGGAGGCCGCCAAATATATCTTCATTGCAGACCTGAAAAGACCAGTGAAGCAATATAATCGATGTCTAATACACTAAATTGCGTGTCAACATGGACAAAAGAGTATGGTTTACTAATAAACCCATCTAAAACACAAATTATGTTTGCGGGTAGTCAAAGATTGCTTAGTAAGCTAGACGTACCTTCACTTAATCCTCTTATTGTCAATGGTACCAATATTCAATACAGGAAATCCGTAAAAAATCTAGGAGTACAAATGGATGAACATCTCTGCTGGCGAGCTCATACTAATGAATTAAGCCGCAAAATATTTTTCAGTCTACACTCAAAAGTCATTTTTCAGTCTACACTCAGTCTCACTCGGTTGCAAAAATTCTAACCCATTAATACTAAATGCACCCTTGTACAAGCATTACTACTATCCATTCTAGATTACGCTGATGTTTCCATGACTGATTCAAGCTGTGAGCAACTCGATAAACTTGAACGACTTCAGAATACATGCATAAGGTACATTTTTGGTCTTAGGAAATATGACCACATTTTTGATTATCGTAGGCAACTGAAATGGCTTAAAATTAGACAGCGGAGAGACTATCACTCCCTCTCACTTCTGTTCAATTTAATTCATAGTCCTAACGCTCCTATATACCTGCGTGAAAAATTTCAACCCTTATCAGTTCATGGTTTACCTCTTCGTTCTAATTCTCAAGGCACTCTCTTAATACCCATCCACAATTCCTCTTTCCTCTCTAACTCATATAGTGTCCATGCGGCTCGACTGTGGAATCATCTCCCATCCACAATCAAAGATGTTACTACATTATCTCTGTTTAAATCACGTCTGAAGAAACATCTCCTTTCTCTTCCTTAATCTGTCCTCCTTTCCTTTTTCCTCTTTCCTCTTTTTTTCCTTTTTCCCATTAAATAAAAGTTTCGATTTAAGATAATTTATAAACAAATACGTTATTTCTATTTTTATATATTTTTAGATTCTTAATTTTTTTTCTTCTATTGAATATGTTTTGTGACTTGAATTATAAAAATAAAACTTTTATTTTATTGGTTAGTTGGAATAAATTGCCATTTGGCAATAAGCCCGCCAATGTACAAATAACATGATGTACAAAAAGTTAAATAAATAAAACAACGCCAATAAAGTCGAAAAAGGCCTAAGGGGGCATAAAATTGAAAAAAAAAGCCACAGAAAAGGAGTGTTTAAAATCTATGGCGTGTCTAAAAGTACTCTGTTTAACCACTTCCATAAAATAAAATTAAAGGTAGATTTAACCTAACTTTAAATGATACTTGCGAGCAATCATTTGTTCAATACGTCGCACTAAGGACTAAGAAGCCTCTTTAACTACTAAAAAGTCAATAAAATAAAGGGTTACCAATTTTGGATAATTTCATTTTAAATAGTTACTTAATGATCATTTGGCTAATTACTATTCATAGATAATGAATAAGTGAACCGGACAATTGCTGTGGATTCTTTAAATATGATTTAGTTAAAATGATGAGTTGGCAAACGTTTAGACCTTATTTGTTTTTTTTTTTGCAAGCATCGTCTTTTTTTAAAGTTGTTAGCAAAGTGTTTTTTTTGGTGCAAATATTTCAAACTTAAAATTATCTTATTTCATATTTGGTGTTTGCTTGTGGTGCCTTCTGTGTCTTAAATAAATTTTAGAAAAGCTCATGTTTTACGACCTTGCTTTTTTAAAATTAATTATTTTGAATATACTTGAAAAGCTCTTGGTTTCCCGCGTCCGCAACGATTTTTTTAAATTTATAGAAACACACATAAGAGTGCTAAGTATCGCAAAAGAAATTGCATGAACTCGCAAGTTCAAAAATAATAATTTCAAAAAACTTTGTCAACTTTCGGAAAGAACTTTTGATATTCGGTGCAATGAATGTCGAAAAATATAGTAATTTTTTACCCAAACGTGGGATAAGTGATAATGTGAATTACGAAAAACAAACAAATTACAATATTTCAAAAGCATATGAAATATTGAATGGGCAGATGCCCATCGTAACCTGAAAAGATTTAAGCAGCAAAATGATAAATTGTGATAAGCTACACGTGTCTTTTCACCTGGTTTTGGAACTTCTACGGCTACATTTAATTAACGAGCCAGCAGCAGGACCATCAACAGCAACACTTGGGTGACCACTGCGCTGCGCTGGTAGAAATCAAAAACTGGCGGAAGTCAATTCTTTTGCTAATTACTGTCCTTCCTAGAACTCGGAAGAAATTATGTAGCTTATTTTATTCTTTAGGATTAAAAGGACAATAATTTTTTTTTTGTTGACAAGAACTGGATTCAACCTCATAGTGAGTTATTTATAAATAAAACCATAGAAGAAGATTATTTTATAGAAAGGAACTTATAAAATAGGCGTTGCCCTAGTATGTAGGTGAAATATTAAAGTCAGAATTTCACCCTCATCGAAAAAGGTTTCAGCTCTTCAACAACACAAAGATAATTAGGTGGAAGAATTGAAGGAATATAAATGCTCAAACATAGACAAAATAGTGAATGTCACAAAGTGTGCACTTAAACCAGCCAATAACAGGTCATAAGCCCTGTAAATGCCTAGACTTATATATCCTCCTCTATAAAATGTTCTTAATTTCTGTTGGACAATAAATCGTTTGTCGTTCTTTTTCAAATCAGTTTTCGTATCTTCTCGTCTGGAAACAAGAACGTATGAAGAACTTATGTTTGCCTCGAAAGTGAGTCTTCAGAATTTTGGCTAACGGAAGCTGCCAACACTCTTATGGACTTCTGGAACTTCTCACACATTCAATTTTAACCATTAATTATACGTTGCGGTTTTTGAGGAAAGGTGAAGGGATTTCTTAACTTTTTATCATCTTTTATAAGCAAAAAATTATAAGGCAAATTTTTGTACTTCGAATTTAATTGTTACACTACGAATTTAATTGTACTACGAATCTAAGTTACAGATGTTTTTGTTTCATTTTTATTCAGTTTGATATTAAATTATTTTGTTATATTCATGCCTGTGTAAATATATCTAGTAAAAAGCATGTGCAATTAATGTTTGTTTTTTATTAACAAAAAATAAACGTATGAGTTTAATTAGTTTTTTCGTGTACCTGTAATTAGCATTACAGAATTAATTTACTTTAGATTATCGGTGTTTTTTTTTAAAAATAAACGTTTTTGTGTATAAAAAACATGGAGGCACTCGATTTTTTTAAAGTTCGGTTTCATTTAAATGTTTCAGTTGTTTTGCAAAGTCGTTGATTTTTAAAATTACATGTCTTTGTATTATTTAAAAATAGTGCATGGTTTAATATATTTATTACGCAAAATAGGCTAAACAATATTTCTTTATTTATGAGTCTAGTAATTAGTGATTTACTGCAAATTATAAACGTTAAATAACATTCATTTTCCAGTTTTCAAATTCTACTTTAAGTAATTTTTCAAATATATTAATGCAGATTTTAATATTTATGTAAGTCAAAAAAGGCTTAGATTTTAAGGAAATACTCGTAATGTATAAAAAACGACGATAGAGTGTGGATTTTAAAAGTGGATATTTAGTTGTTTAAAAAAGTTTTGTGTCAGAAATTTTTGTGAGGAATCACATTAGTTTACGTGCTATTTTTAAAGTTTTAAGTAAATGTGTGTATTGTTCTAATGTGTAATAAGGATTTTTCATAGAAAAAAAATAAATAAATGATGAAATTAATTTGTAATAATAATTGTAACACAAGTTTCCTTTGTTTAATTATATGTAGATATCAATAGTGGGTGTTTCATCGACTTTTTTTGGAAAAGTAACACTTATTCACAATTTAAAATATTAAAGTTTTTAAAAATCATTGTAATTCATATAAAGAAATGATTCTCCAAGCGCCGACTTTTTGTTCCTAGAATGGTCTACGGGCCCACAATGCGTCACGTCGTAGGTAAATCAAATAGGTGGATGCCAATAACTTAAAAATGTTTGTTGAATTTTCGAAACTCTCTTGGGGTTAGATTACAGATTTTATGTGACGAAAAAGACTGCCGCAAAACATTTTTACTATTACATCTTAAAACACCCCCTTGATTTCTATCTTGAAGTCTACATGTTTAATAAAAGAGGTTTGTTAACCTTTATGATAAATTTAAATATGTTTCATGGAGCACAATCACTGTTTATTATTTTATTGTTTCTAAGGTACTTCGTATCTCAAAATAAACCAACTGGTGACTGTTCGAAATTGAGGACCGTTTTTACAAAGCAAAATATCTTTAAAAAAATCGAAAATACGTTTTTCGACCGGAATCGTTTCTTCTAAAATTTATGATATCTATCGATTAGTGAAATAAAATGTCATAAAATGTGTATGAGTATATGTGCAAATCTGTAGCAATTCAAATTGGATGAGAGTCTCATTTAGTTGTGCAATGTGTAATATTATAAAAATGTATTTAAATATAAATTATAATTTAAAAAATTATAATGGACTCAGTATATGTAGACATTTTTAACTGCACGTTGCATTTATACAGAAAATTTCTTCATGGGGTCGAATATTTGGGATAGTTGCTGAATGCGCATCTTGAGTGGTTTATGCTATGTATATGTGCCGCATGTAGTGTATATGTTTGTTCATATGTGTGTGCGTGAATGGCTCGGAGTGTGCATTCGGTATTTTTATTTGTTCTAATTTATTACCAACGATAAACCTCCATGGAAAACGCAAATGTTAACAATTATTATTTTCTACCTTTATTTATGCGAGTGAGATTCATCCATATATAATATAAGATAAATCCACCTGGTCCATGAAGAAGTATAGAAATTGAAAAAATAACATTTTCAGGCGTTGCCTAGTATGTAGATGAATCTCATCCGCATAAATAAAGATTTCAGCTCTTTAACTTCACAAACATCGACTGATAAAAGAATTGAAGGAATACAGATGTTCAAATATGGGCAGAATGGTGAATGTTACACGGTGTGTAAAGTGGCCACTTAAACCAGCCATTGACAGGTCATAAGCCCTGTAGATGCGTAGGCTTCTATATTACCTTCTCTTAAATGTTCTTCATCTCTGTTGTAATATGTTAATATAAACAGCTCCCCAGGGAGTTGAATCCAGTCCTTGTCTACAAAAATTTGGACAAATTCAAAATATTGTTGATAAACAGTTAAGTTAAAAATATTTATAAAAAATAAAAATCTGGTAATACAATTTAAAACTATTTTCAATAACGCCAAACGATAAAAAAAATAATTACACATATTGAAAATTCGTACTGATATAAAAAAAAAATTAACCAGATGATTTAATTTGTACCTATAAATAAAATCTAGAAAAAAATAAAAAAAATCAAAGCAATTTTTAACAATACTAAATATACGCGTTATCTCAATGATCGTACCATTTATTTTGAAACTTGAAATATTGCACTCGTAAAAATATTCTTATGTCTGCTCAAATAATAAGAATGTACACAATATATTTCATTTATAAGTTATTAAACACATATATGTATCTTAACCTTCTGTTTAAATTTTGACATTTGTTTTCTTCAAAAATTTTAAAGGTCTATCCTTAAGTTTAAACATTTCATGAAGTAAAATTTAAGTACGTAATTCATTTCTGATGCGAATAAAAATAAAGGAATTGATGATAAATAACAACTTTAAAAAAATATATTTTCTGAATCAAATCTGGGACCCCAATCTCAATAGTCGACCTCGTATATTTGACACGGATTGGAAAAAATGAAATCTTATTTATTCTGAGACACCCTTTATTATGGAAAAAAATACAGTGAAGTACAATCTTGATGTAGAAAGTCTAGTGTTAGGGAGTTGAGCAGGAAAAAATACATTCTCATTCAGTGGAGAGAGGAGTACGAAGGTTATCTCCCGCTAACATCTTCAGGGCTAAAGGACCGAGCAGTTCTGCTAGCTACCAATTTTTACATATGTAGATGGGTACCCGAGTATTTTATGCGAACTACCTTCGTATGACCGTGTGATTATTGTATTAGTAGATCAGTAGAACGGTTATTAGGTAGTTATCTATATTATAGAAAGATTACATATTATTTTTAGAGATATTATCTCTGTAAATATTCCTACGAGAGAACGTAATGCAAATAACTCGTACCCTGTATGGTATAGACCAACATGAATTAAACTCATAGTTCATCATCATTCCATGTCCGCTCTCTAGTTGGATCATATGGTATCCACAAGATCCTCCAAGCATATCTGTCAGCTGCCAGATCCTGGGCATCCTCCCTAGTCAGGTTCGCGTCTCGTATTTCTGACACGAACAATCAGCAGTGGACGTCCAGGACGTGAAGAACCTGAAGCGTAGTTAAGGCTCTCAGGAGACATCCGCAGCACATGGCCTAGCAAACCGTATCGCCTCCGCTTGATGACAGTTGTCACCGGAGTTTGTTCCGTCCGTTCTCTTATTACTTCATTCATATGTTTTTAATCAATGACATTAGTCAGTGTTTCGAGTAGAATTTTTTAAAACTTTTTGCTCATGATATACATGCTATAAGTGGTGTCTCATCTCAGTAGCAATCAATTTCTTTTCATGTTCCCAACCGTGTCTTTATAATATCTTCTAAGAGCAACTATTGTTTTTACATCCTAATTTCCAGAATGAAAAGATTAGTCAATTTATCACAAACCTTGGAATTCTTTAAGATGGATCTTCCGGTTCTTCGTAAATCTCTTCGCCACTTAAACAGTGTGGGATAAAGATGGATTGGCATGGTTTAACTTGAAGTTTTGTACGTTTATTTGGTTTATAAATATGTTGTTTATCATTATTTTACTGCCCTAGTTTGTCTTTGCTACATCGTTTTAGGCTCTTTTTGTTCAGCTTCTTGTATGTAAGTTTATTGATGTAACTGTTGTAATTGACTTTCGCCGTATATAAAATATATAAATTCAAAAAAAAAGGATTCAAAAATAATATTAAATAAATAATGAACGACTTATTTAAATTGAACGAGTTAAATATTCAGGACTAACAAGAGACAGACTATTGACATAGACAATTCATATCAACATATTAATTAGCAAAGAGACGACATTTTTTAGTCTTTTATTCAAAATCAAAAACTTTGTACCAACACTTGAAAAAAGCTAATGTTTGAAGCCTATGTAAAAACTAAAATATGTTCAATGCAACAACTATGGGGAAAAGGAAATCGAAATGACATAAACAGACTGCAAAGACAGAAAAATAAAATTTTTAAGTTAGTATATAATCTCCCTTATCTAACAGCAACTAAAGAACTCTTTAAACAATTGAATGTAACTGAACTATTTCAACTAGAACCCTTAAAATTTATTAATAAATTAGCCACTGATGTAATTGCAGACGAAGAGCTAACCCTTGAAAAAAAATGTAGTAAACATGGACACAATACGAGAATATCAGAACAATATCACATACAACCTCCTAAAATGAAACAAGGACAATTGAGACTAATAAACCAGGGACTAAATTGTATAATAAACTACCAGACAAAACTAAACAAAAGACTCGGACAACCTTTACAAAAGATGTTAAAAATAAAATCATTTACAGTAGAATATGAATTTAAAAAAGCAAAAATATTTTGTTAAATGCGTGTAATCCGTAAGGGTTTATAAATAAAAAATAATTAAATTTAAAAAAACTTATTTTCGGCTTAACTACATTCGCTTTTTAGTCGATATGCCAGGAACGCTGCAAAAACTAGATAACATTCTCATGAGGGCACACTCAACTATCAAGTAAAGCCACATTACTTTTAAATGAAATAAATAGTCGGTTGCGTAATATGTTATTGGTAGTATACGCATAGTGATCTATAACCGGCGGTACAGGTTCGCAATGTGCGGGTGACAGACTGCCTGAAATATTGCTTGTCGATTTATTTTTATGGCTTCGCGAACATAACAATCTGGTCCACCCGGTACTCTGGGACTTACCACCGTTTAACGAACCACTCCCAAACTGTAAAAACATATTTATTTTATTCAGTATTCTATTACATTTGTTGAGTTTCTAGTTACCAAATCTTGTACCAGCGGAACTAACCATCGTCAATATCTAATGAATGGTGTTGTATCTAGTCCTGTGGCTAGCTAGTGTCGCTACTACAATACTAACTAAAAGTTTGTTATTTACGACTCGTCATAAATGCCTCTTAAAATTAAAATATTTCCGTAAATTATAAGACGTAAATATCAAAAAAATACAACAATGTTTGAGTATGTCCAAATGCTTGCAGACTCAAACATTGTTGAATTAACTACCTGGTAAAAGAAGAAGTATAAAAATTGGAAAATTGTTTTCAGGCGTTGCCTAGTAGGTGATTTGGTTCAGTCGGATGAATCTCACCCACGTGATAAAGGTTTCAGCTCTTTTACTTCACAAAAGTCAACAGATGGAAGAGTTGAGGAAATGTGGATGTTCAAACATGGACAGATGGTGAATGTTACACAGTGTGTAAAGTGGCCACTTAGACCAGCCAATTAAAGGTCAAAAGCCCTGTAAATGCCTAGACTTCCATATTCCCTTCTCATTTTTTTCCCCTCTCTGTTGAAATAAATTTAAAAATCAAAAAAATACTTTGATTCGTTCTAAATATTTACATTGTTGACAACAATCAAAGTTGTATCTATAGAAATATTATCAACAGTTCCCTATCCGCATCCGGTGGTGCATAAGGCACTAAATTAGTATTCCAATTGCACCGTATTTTGAAAAATTTATTTTCGTGGAAGGTAAGGTGATCAGTCTTTTGCTTTAGGTGGCAGTTTAGAAAACATGAAATATTGCAGTTTAGAACCACCTTAGAAAACACTCGGCTAGAATTCTGGTTCTGTTTCACCCTGAGAACTGTATTCTTTAACAGCCCGGAAATATAATAAAACACAAGTTATATAAATCGCATAGTTACTAATGCTCTTAATATTACAAATATAATAATAGTACGTTCAAATGTTTATAGACAAAGACTTGTGATGACAGTCAGATGAACCTTCCCAAATCAATAAAGGTTTCGACTCTTTTATTTCAGAAAAAAATAACCGATTAAATCAATTGGAAATTTGAAAAAATTATCATTATCATGGTTAATGTTACATAATGTATTAAGCCATCACTCTAACCAGCCAATGGCAGGTTGTGAGTGATGTAAATCTTCTCGAAAATGCTCTTTTTTTACCTTATTACGTCGGGGTCTAATGGATAAATTTATTTTGTCGTTTTAATTCAAGATAATTAAAACCCAGAATTGTTACAATTTGAAACGAAAAAAATGTTTTACGAAATAAAAAAAAAATTAACAAGTGCACATGAAACAATACATCGCTGAAAAGAAAAATAAACAACATTAAGTTATCCTTTGGCTATCCATACGAGCCATATAAAACTTTATTTATCTACAAGCATTTCATTCTTTCTGCTAACAGTACTGAGCTGCTCGAGATTCATCTCCAATAGAGGTCTTCAACTGTGGGCTCGAGAAAAGCTTTATATTTTCTGATTTTTGTGATTTATTACCAATTCTTGGGTGTATTTTCATTGTTATTTAATTTACATATATTTGAACATAAGTAATAAATTCAAAACACATGGTACACTTCCACTGATTTATTTGACTAATTAGCGCTTTCACCACGTAACGAACATCTTCCTTGCAAATAAATATTATACCGTTTTGAGATATTTTACTTTGCGTAAAACATAATTTCCAGTTCTTTGCGTTAGTTATGAAATTTATACGTAAATACTTTTATTTCATGTTTTATTTATGCTAAATATGCAGATTCTAACGATTTTTTTATTGCATCTATTACTCTGTTGAAATATCTGTCAATATTTACAAACTGAAATAATATTGAAAATGTTTGTTTGTTGTAAAAACCACGTCGGAACTGTGCTACGGTTTAATTACTGCAAAAAAAGAGAGCTAGCATTTCAATTTGTAAGAGCATCTTATATGGATGTTCATAAATAGACATAATGGAAAGCAGTTTTAAAACAATCACTTTGTGGATTTATGTAAAAAAAAACAGCATTTTATAATTTGGAATTTAAACGTGACTGGCCGCAACACTATAAAGAAACCACCTAAAATCACAGCAGTCCGTGGATCAAAGTAATGTGGCCAAAATATACCTGCTATAAGAGAAAATTTTGTTACCATGACCATTGTTCATAAATGCTTTAGGCAACATCTTGCCTCCTGTTTTTGTTTGCCCGAGAGTTCTTTGAGATTGTAAAATTACCTAAAAGATCTCTCGGTTTCACCGATTCTAGTAGTTGGACGACCAAAGAATTGTTCTTTGACGCAGTGAAGCATTTTTTTCAATTCGTCAAACCTATCGTCACGTTTATTTTTGACAGACAATTCTTCTTTATTTATTTCCTTGTGTCTTTAGTTTCTAAAATATATTTATAATTTTTACAAATTCCATTCGCAGTTTGATCGTAAATAAAACACTTCTATGTTTAAGAAAAAATATGATATTCGAATGTATTTTTCATACTACTAAGTATTATGTCCATTTTATGGTGCCCTCTGTGTTCATAAGACGTTCATTTTCAAAATATTTTTATTTTAGTTTTTGCTGCCACTAATTGGTTTGGTTTGATGAAGTACTGATTTGGTTTTTCAGCGTAGTACTCTAAACGCAAATAATATATTTTTATTTTGTTTATATAATTTCTTAACTCGTATTACTCGTATTATGTTTTCGTATGTATTCCTCTTACAATGTATTAGGAGCTTCAGAACAGTTATTTTTGTACCTAGCAAAGTTGCTAGGAGGAATATTCCATCGCAATTAAAATTTTTAATATAGTTTTAGTTAACTACATAAAAACTATTATCACAAATTTTTATTTTATTTATATTTCGTGTTGCAAGTAAATTATATATAGGTACTACCATATGATAATAAACGTCAAATTTTAGCCTTGAAACTGAAATAATGTATTTTTCAGCAAAGGAACATTTTTTTATGTGCTTATTCATATTACTCATATACAGAAGAAGGTAAAAAATGATTTAAAAAACGCGTACGAGTTTAAAGTCTCTTGATAAAAAATACTTAACTTAAAATGATTCGAACACTTTAAAAAAATTACGATTCCTAAACTTGTTGAAATTATTTACAGTTGAACTTTTTGTGGGTTTTCTTGCATTGTTTTACTTATTTTTGAATGAAAATAACAGTATCTCGACATATCTGTTAATGTATCCCTATTTCGTTTAAAGTATGCGTTTTATATTTTTTGGTATTTATTTTTATTAATTTCTGGTTGCGTAAAATGTTGCAAGCAACTGTTATCACGGAGCGCTTCCGAAGTTTGGTACGTAAAGATAATACTTACCAGTTAATGGAATGTAAGACCAGTAGTCCACTGGATGGTTCAAGGGATATAATCCTGACAAAGTTGATCGTTGCAGTAAATCGTTTTTTTTTTAAATATCATCAAATGCTATTACCTGTATGATGATGTTTCAATGTTAATGGGTATTGTGGCTATCTTCTTCATTAACTTTAAGAATGTCCTAAATTTAAAATGGAGCTCGACACGTTTTGAAGGTTTTAAAAAAAAAAATATCGGGTCTGGACTTTAGACTTTGCCACTTCAGTGTGCAGCGAAAGATATCGCCTTGTCAGTGGCCATCCTCAAATCATTATCATCACAAGTTAACTACATTTGTGGACACCGCAGCAGATGAGGATCATCGTGCACGTCTCCACAATCGCAGTTCATGTCATCTCAAAATGCACCGAAAGTTAAAATTACCGTTTTTTATTTTTTATATTTTAATAATGAACAAAATTACTGGTGGCTTTTAAAATACATACGACATTGTTAAATGTACTCCATTTGTAAAAAGATCTCATAATAAAAGGAAAAAAGTATCATAGAGGGTGAAGTATTGATCATACGCGATACTTTAATTAGTTTATTTTAAGAAAACAATTCATTAAAAAAGATATACAATGCTAACAAAAGCATATTTGTATAGCAAAAAATAGACAGTCAAATTGAAAAATATATGTATGAAATAAAACGTGTTTTTGTTAACTACGGTCTAAAAAAATATTATCGCTTATGGATTTACAGGGAGCAACCCGAGATTAATTTATTTCAAAACAAGAGACAATAAATATATCAAAGTATATAAAATAAATTAAACGTAATTATGTTTTTTTAATTTTTTTTAAAATTATAATTTACAATTAAGGCTAGCATTTTCTTTGTAGCTGTTAAAAGTAAGCAAATATATATCAATTTCCGACAAAAAATTGACACAAAAATCTCGGATTCTGAGTATAGATGCATTCTTATTATTATTTTTGTACCATATACAAACATGAAACAATTGTAACAGCTGAGTTGTATGTTGTGAGGAATACGAATAAAAATATCAAATTATTATTTTTATTTGATTGGGAATTCGTAACATTTGCAGTAAAAAAAATATATTAATTGATAAAACACAGTATATTATATTATTTTTTATTATATTACACAATATTCGCTGTATTACTTTTCATTTCCATGACGAATTACTTTAAATGAAATTAATAATTGATTGTTAAATAAATTTTCACAAAATTTAATATATCCACACATTTTCAGCCTATAATCACTTAAATGTGTAAATAAACGTTTTATTAACACTTGAGTACTGGCCGAATACGCATAGAATTTACCCTGTGCCCGGCCCATTTTTGTGAAATTTCATTCTTTGTGAAGGGTTTCTTAAAAGTATTATAATTATGAAAATACTGGGTTAAATCAATTCAAACTTCTCATATTTATTTGAAACAATTGAATAAGTCATTTTTGTATGATAATTTTGCCAACATCGACCTTTATGGAGAGTCACATTGCGCATTGCAATGTTCGCACATGAACGGAGCCTCGCTCCTTTTTTTGTGCTTTGTATCCCGGAGCCGCGTAAACACGTGATTATAATGACCATGCGTTGTGTCCCGGTCCCGTGTTTTCACGTGGTTTACCAGCAGCGAAAAAGTAATAATAAAAGTCACTAGATGTCAAAAAAATACACCGTGTTTACACGGCTCCGGGATACAAAGTGTTAACATACTTCCTTTGCAGTGATACATACTCGCATAATGTATGCATACCAATCAAAGTAAGAGCATTAAAATGATTTTTTGATTTAAGTTTTATTTCAAATACAAAGAACTAAAAATACAAGTACACGTCTTCTTTTTCCCCGACCTTACATACAAATAGTTCGACACTGGAACATATCCATTATAGATAATTGTTCGAAGGTCTTATTCGGCCTCAGCCGTCCTCGCTACCTTTTTGTCGCGGGTCTTTTCGTCCCAACGGCATACACATGTGTGTTTTTTGTTCCGTTTGTCCGTACCGATGTTACATTGTGTAACTCTTTGTGAATTGAAACGGAACTAAGAAGTTCTTAAAGGTAGACCATAATTCAAGCTTTATGTCTTCGGCAATATGACGTAGAATTAATCTTCAATTATGTTACTTCTGATGTTCGGTCGGCGGATAGCGGATAGCGGATACTCGCTACATACTAAATACTCGCTACAATACCTTCTGTCCGTTTTGTACTAAAACGTCTCGGTACCTATACAAATATCTCCCGAGGTAGCGGTAAGAAGCTATACACTAGATACAAGATATTTGACTTGTTATGAAAATATAATATGAAGCGTATCAAATCTTAACATAACGTACAACACCGTGACGTTACTGAAGGAATTCCGTTTCTATATTTACATCAGAAGGATAATAGTTTTACTACCGAGCATTTTTTATAATTAAACTATTTACCAATAAACATGATTAAAACTTATGTAAAATTCGTGCATTTCAAAATCAATCATTTTAGCAGTACCTACTAGTATTTCTTGTTTATAATCCAAAATTTGGTTTATTTTATTTATTTATTTATTTATTTATTCATTTAAAATTACAAAATTAAATATTTATGAACCTATTAAGGCTTTTTAGGCTATACCCGTGTCAAGCCACAATAAATAACAATAAAAATACATAGTAAAATTAATTAGATCAAATTATAATGACATAGAATCACAATCTAAAAAAAAAGGTAAATGTATTAAATAATCAAATTCCAAAGAATACAATGCAAAAAAGATAATCAGAAATAATTTTTAAAATATAAATTATACAAATTAAGAATCAGACATAACCAAATATACGAAATTGTGGTATCATTAAAATCAACAAAATAATAGTAAAATATAGTAGTATTAAAAAAAAAATAACACAAAATAAGCATAATTGAAAAATTGAAATATTTAAAAGCATAATTGAAATGATAATTGAGTTATGTTTCTAGAAATTCACTCAATTTTAGTAAGAAATATAAGGAATAGGAGCAATAAATCATATGCCAAATAATAGTACGTACTAAATTAAATTATACAAAAATACATAATAAGAAAAACATAAAAATTATCAATATGTATATAAAAGTAAAAGAGTATGGAAGGAAAGCAGATTTGTAAGTTTTTGCTAATTTCGTACTTTAAAAAAATTGACAACATCGTTCCTATTTTGCATCGTGTTTATTGACTCATTTAGAAATAATTTATTTTGGATCTGGGTATACAATATGCCAGGAGACCCAATCGCAGTGGTATAATATAGCGCAGAAAACTCCAGACTTAAGGAAAATCACATTTTAATTTTTGTATTCTCAACGGAAATCGACGCTGGAATGTTCCGTACGGAAGTCAAGCGTCGTAACCACTACACGACGGAGGCCACTTTTTATATTCTTCTCTTCAATAACTTCAAAAGTGGCCCTTTTAAAACACATTCGGTTTTATAATCGAGTAAAATATTTAATCACAAGCGAGGGATAAAGTTTCAACACGATAAAATTATTAGATTTGCTTGCAGATGATTAGATGTTTTGACAAAACATTTTTTAAGCCACACACAGTCATATTTATTAACAGTATAATATGTTGATACATACTCGTACATGTTTACGGAAGATGTTTTGATACTGTATTAAATACGCATAATAACTGACACCGCCACCGGTTCATTTTGTTGCAATATTACCAATATTACATATATTTAATCCCACAAGCCTTAGTGTTAATTTATTTACATAATATAAAATCATTATTTGAAGCGTATTCCTAATGAGGATTTTAATGAAAAGGAGGTTAAGAAAACTATTGGATATATTTGATTTATGTATTAACTACGCAAAAAGACAGCAAAATAAAATTTTAAAGTTAGTTTATGACCTACCCTATTTAACAGCACCTAAAGAACTTTTTAAACAAACTAAACAATTAAATATAACTGAACTCTTTAAACTAGAATCCTTAAAACTTATTCATAAATTAGCCACTGATGTAATTGTAAATGAAGAATTAAAACTTGAAAAAAACTGTAGTAAACATGAATACAGTACAAGAATATCAGAAAAATATCATATATAACCTTTTAAAACAAGAAAAAGACAATCAAGACTAATAAACCATGGACAGAAATTATACAATAAACTACCAGACAAAACTGAACAAAAGACTTAGACACAACCTTTACAAAAGATGTTTAAAATATTATTATTAACAGTAGAATCTGAATTTTAAAAGTAAAAATATTTTGTTAAATGTATGTAACCCGTAAGGGTTTGTCAATGAAAATTTTTAATAAAAAAAAATATTTAAAAAAAAAACTGAAGGTTATGCACAAAATTTGTGAAAATAACAATAGTGACAATATATCAAGCAGCTATGCCATCGTCGAGTCGGCTCCAGATTCGGCGGCTGAGGCTGCGGCTGCGGCCGCGGCCGCGGCTATAAAGTGGCCCCGAGGAGCCGCAAACAATAATAGACAGGACAAAGACTGCAACAACTGTGATAACAGAGTCGCGAGGAAAGGAATAAAAAGTTCACTTTGAATTTTAAATGTAAATATTGAACTCCGATCCGCTTTGTTTCGTGGAGTGGCGGGGCCGCTTTGTACGGCCGCTGCCGACCCGGGGTCGTTGTGACCCGGGTATTCTGTATTCATACTCGGCCTTCCTATCTCTATCTCACGCGTGATTGTCTCCCCAACAGGAAGTTAGGCAATAACTCCATTATGCCCTTAGAAGGATGCGTCGAATTTGTTTGTTATGCATATCGTGTAAGTCAAAGTAGATCACAGGAGCAGATAGGACAAGGATAAAAACGTTCGCCATCTTGTAGCGGCTAACTAGAAGAAAGGAAAATCTACTTCGAGAAATACAAGATGTTTAAGTTATATGAAAGCTTGAACTCGAATCACAAACGAAAGAAATAAAAACCCTTAGAACGTTTTTTTTTAATGTAAATTATTATGTGCTGTAATTATTAAATTTTTTATTATTAATTAAAATGTAATGTATTCATTCTCAAAGTTTTAAAAACTAACTTAATAAATCATAAAGAAATAAATACAACATAATATTTTCTGATCAGAAATTGGATACCTTCACAAGTTGGTATCAGTTGAATCATCATGAGTTTCTTATGAATTGTTACTTTAAACAATTTTATAAACCACTGGACCCATCACCTTATTGTAAGTTTATTTTTCACTTTAAACGTCAAAATATTGTCAATTCAGTAGTAGGAATAAAATGAACGGATAAAATTAAAGTATAGTAAATTTAATTTCAGAAGCATCTATTAAACATGTGCATTTTTTGTTATGTTTAATTTTGTTTTTATACATTTCTTTTATTTTGTAAGTTTATCATTGAATGTACAAAATGCATTAATAAATTGCCGAAATAAAGAACATTTAAGACAAAATGAATTTCGGAATGTAATGTAATTTCTTAAAGCAATATGTCAGTCGAAGTTAGACTGGCAGTTCACAGCGGAGTTTTAGGCCCAACAGGTTCTTATGGAAGTGAAACATAGAACTGGCAGAGAGAGAAACTAAAATCAGAGTGAACGCGGTCGGAATTCTATGTCAAAAACGAATAAGTAGGAAATCAATGTATGAAAGGGTTACGAATAATGAAATCAAGCGAGAGTTCAAAAAGGCATAATTGATAGGATAATGAAAGGGTCACTAAGATGATTTGGTCATGTAGAACGAATAGATGATGAGAAAATTGTAAAACAGATATAAGAGTATATGGCGAGGATAAACGGTAACGTAGGACGAAGATAACCAAGGAATACCTGGCATAATCAGATAAACCAAAATCTTAAGTCTGGTCATGTCAAAAGCAGACGCAACCAAAGTACATGTATGACAATATGTAGTAATGTGGAAGAAACTAGGAATGTATGCCAGCACAGACGTGTGTGGCGGTCTATCCTATCTGCCTACCCCTACGGGGAAATAGCGTGATGGTAGTAGCTTGCCCACCACATATCGCACACCGTTTTTGAGGACATAAGTCTTCTTCACACGGAAAATTTTGCTCGTTGCCGATAGTGAAAAGCTACCCGAAGAAGCTCTCTGTAATCTGTTAGTCTTAGCATCTTCAATCTTTCCCTCCAGGTTACCCTCCCTGGAGGGAAAGATTCCATCACGATTGTCAAGCATCAAGAAGAGCATTTAAAAACATTTTTTTATCCGTTTGAGACATTCTCGCAGTTGGGAGTAGACGAACGCCAGCGGTAACAGAGGAACGCTTTCTGTTTAAGTGGAAATCCGCGTGGTGATTCAATATTTCGGACGCAATTCGTGAGGTGGTAGTTGTAGTAGCCACCAAGACCTTGCACTGCCGCGCACTGTGTTTGTTACCGCCTATGTACTAGAACACAAGCCCTATCTAATTTGAATGCTGCAAGTTTACAGCTTGAAAACTACTAACTGCTCGCGATCTTATAATTGAATTCCGAAGTTTTATCACCGAGAATAATAACTTAACTTAAATAATATATTAACATTCATTTAAAATACCTTTAAACAGTTGAATTTAACAATAAATCTTCTAATATTAATTACATTTTTAAGTGACGTCGACAAAGAAAATAAACATCATTTATAAATGTTTGAGTATGTCCAAATGCTTGCAGACTGGCTGGATTTCTTATCTTGGGAGTTATTCATATTTAAATTTATTTCAACAGAGAGGGAAAAAAAAATTGAAAAGGGAAATGTTACACAGTGTGTAACTGGCCACTTAAACCAGCCAATGACAGGTCATAAGCCCTGTAAATGCCTAGACTTCCATATTCTCTTCTCAAAAATGTTTTCCCTCTCTGTTGAAATAAATTTAAATATATATTTATATTTATATTAAATATATTTATATTATATTTATATTTATATTTATATTTATATTTATATTTATATTTAAACAAACAAACAAACAAACAAACCATCACGCTATTTCTTCATAGGGGTAGGCAGAGAGGATAGAACGCCATATAACTCTGTCTTGGCATACAGACCTCGCTTCCTCTACATTCATACATCTTCTCATGCATGCACGCCGATTATTCCTATTTTTGACAGGTCCATCTTCAAGTATTTGATGGACTTGATTGTGCCATGTCTTTCTCGGTCTACCTCATTTTCTGCATCCATTAACATTTGCATCATAGATCCTTTTAGCCGTTCTTTCGCTGTCCATTCGCTCTACATGTCCAAACCAACGCAGCACCCCTTTCTTGATTCTGTCGATAATGCATGTCTCAGCCTTACACACTTCACGGATCTCGACATTTGTGCACCTATCATACATCGTTTTACCACACATTTGCCTGAGGGATCGAATTTCGACAGCATTCAATCTACTTTCATCATCTTTTTATAAATTCCATACTTTGCTCCCATACATTAGAGTTGGCACTAGAACTCCGTTATGAACTGCTAGTTTAGCCTCTTGCGATAAACATTTTTGTACCTAAGTTTGTTTACCTGGGAAGTATGTTTACTAGGGATGGAAAGACCGAGAAAGGTGTTGAAAGGAGGGTGAGTGCCGAGAACAGGGTGGACGGTGCACTGAAATCTACTCATTTATAATTTAATTCTCTAATAAATCATTAATCTTGAAAGATATTGGTTAAAATAAAAATAAAATATAATCGTATTTTAAAACATTTATACATTTTTTGGTATGGGTAATTACACTTTTACTCAAAAATGAAAGTAAACATTTCAAATGATATACTAAAATAAAAATAAATTAGCGTTCATTTAAGAGCGCAAAAAATGAATACATAATCGTACATACTCGTAGATATGTAACTTTTATGTGTCTGAGCTAATAAAACCAAAACCACGGACGAGTGTTTTGGACTCGACGGCTACTCTCAAGTAAAAATCTTGAAAACGAAAATCAAGTGAAGTTAAGTCCGCCTTATAGTGTAGTAGTTCGCGCATTATTTATTGTTTATTTAGTAGACAGGCGCTGTAGCACAGTTGGTCGTTTGACCAACTGTGAAACTGGCGTCGCGGGTTCGATTTCCGCCAGTTGCAAGAAAAAAATTCAACAATGATTTTTTCTCAATTGTTCTGGGTGTTGTGGTGTATTATGCATAGATTCTTTCCATATCCTTTCTTTCCCACCTGCTGACAAGCCTCTAGAATAGAGGCTTTGCGAGTTATTCCTTTAAAAAATATATAAAAAATCACCTAACATGCATGAGTACTTAGGTTAGACTCCTGGCAGAGTGGAGATGAAATATTTATTTTTAATGTGTTTCCAGAATGCATTATTTCATTTTTCCTGGACTGGACGCTAAAGCGTAAGGCTTATAACCTTGCCTTCCATCACAAAAATAGGCGTTTCTTCTTTTGTAAATATGAAATCACAACTTAAATAATACATTTGATATTATATTTGTGAAAACGTACTCAGTATTAAGTATAAGTACCTAGGTCTGAGGAAAATCTCCAAGTTAGTATAGTATCAGTCATATCTTAAGTGAATTCAACAGCTAATGTATGGAGATCCGTGGGCTAGGTAGCTCGGAGGCCGTGTGCTCGGAATAGGAAATGTATCTAGCGACTGCATGGGAAGCGAGAAGGCTGTTCGTGGAGCTCTTCTCGTGGACAGTGCGAGCAGTGAGCAGTGAGCAGTGAGCAGTGAGCGGGGTGCTTATCCACTGTTTGGCCGTGAAAATTTCTACGTTCGCATGTTTGCAGATTTAATTTACATTTGAAAAAATATATTCAGTGATGATTTATGGTAAAAAAAATTATGATAATAAAGTTTCAAACAATCGAACAATCAAAAAAATATCTACCATACAAAAGACACTGACAAAACATTCATTTATTCATTTTTCCAGTTCCGCTCCCTAGTTGGAGCATACGGTGTCCACAAAGATCCTCCAAGCATATCTGTCAGCTGCCAGCTCCTGCGCATCCCCCCAAGTCAGGTTCTGCGCATCGTCCCGAAGTTCTGACACGAACGGCCGACGAACAGTCAGATGTGGACGTCCAGGACGTCGAGAACCTGATGCCTTGTAAAGTAGGCGAGCATGGTTAAGGCTCTCAGGAGGCATCCGCAGCACATGGACAAGCCAATCTAATCGCTTTTTCTTGATGACAATTGTCACCGGAGTTTGCTGCGTCCGTTCTTTTATTACTTTATTCCTCACGATGTCAAACCACCGCACACCCAAGATTCTTCTGAGACACCTAATCTCAAGCCTAAGATTTTTTCTGTTTTGGACCCTAGTGAGGTCCCACGATCGCATCCGTAGAGGAGAATAGGTGTTATGCAGGCGCTGTATAGGCGGTATTTGGTTTCACTGAGTAAATATACGATCTTTAGACAGCTTTCATGCTATTGAATATGGCGCCTGCTACTTCTAGCCGCACTCCCTGTTATTTTTGAAAGCTGCCATTTTCCGTAACATATACTCCCAGGTATTTGATAGCCTCGACCCTTTCGATGACTTGGTGTGACAGAGTCAGGAAATTTCGAGCATCAAGACATGAAGTGTTACTCAGTACATGGGTTTTGCAATATTGTTTTTTAAACCTATGCATGCGGAGTACCTATTTAGGCTAAATATAGTGTCCCGAAGACCCCTGACTGAGTCGTCAGTTATAACCGCATCATCGGCTTACTCTAGGTTGCAAAGTTTTCCGGAGGAGGAGATGGATATTCCTCGATCTAGTGGAATCGACTTCCTTAAGATGAAATACATGATAAAATAGTGTACCCAACTTCAATAAAGTATCTGCTTTTCGAACAAATTATTATGGTTTGCCAATGATAAAAGTATTAAAGTAATCAAAATATTTTTTTAATGGATGCCAGACACAAATTGCTCACATTATTTTGTTATGTAGCTTTTATCACACGGTCTGGCAGATCAAAATAAATAAGTGTTGTTTGTTTAGGTTTTTACATTAGAAGATTAGTCCACGTACCTTCCAGGTATTTTTTTAAAGAACTTAAACTTCATTTTCTCATAGAAAATGTTCTTCACCCTATAATAAAAAACACTCACACAAAAATCATGTTGGATAAAATCTAAACGAATGTTATATTTCAGCTTGCTCATAAAAATAGCAACTTTTTATTACGTGTAAATCATAGACTTCCATCAATATATAGTTTAAGTCGGATAATTTATATAGCGCCATTTTCGTAAGAATCACCTCATTAGCGCTGTACAATAAATAAATATCCCAGCACGTCTTGCAGCTACAGAGCGCGTGGACGGTTGGGATTCTAGTTCCTCGTTTTCAATTAAAAATTATAACATATAGGAGCTAGATAACAGGACGCCTTGCAACTACAGAGCGCATAAACAGTTAGAAATTTAGCCCCCATCAACACATTTTAATGATACTTTTAAGGGGTTTTACATTGTGCTACAATTGAAACTAACGTTTTATGTAGTGTGTATTATTAAAATTTTGAAGTATAAAAACTTGCATGATTTTACCTTACTGTTCATCAAAATTACAAAACGTATTATTAAAATGTAATGATTGTTTTTTTTAATACAAGTTGACATTCGTAAGATTTTGTTTTCGTCAGAATGTTAGTATATGGGCATAGTAAATAATATGGCTGACTAAATTATCATTCTGTCCACGAAGTTCGTTCAAACACCTGCCTCGCTATTGATTTATATCCATCCTCTTTTACCTTAGTTCAGTACCGATTGTTCCAAGTCTCTTCTTGGAATAACTGCTGAATGCCAAATTTGTTAAGATGTGTATGGTAACGTGATCGGTGATCAATTCTTCAGAGGCTTTTGAAAATGTAAGAAAACATAGATAGCTGACCTAAAATATTTTTTTCACACAAAGTGCTATTTATTTTCATGCATTATTAAACGTTACGAAAATAACTAATTTTTTCGTTAAAAAAAGGGAACATTTATTAACCCAGACAAGCAACTAGGGCGAGAACTAAGTCACGATGACCCGTTGCAATAGATCTCCACAGGTCCCAGTGACGTCAAGCGCTTATACAGCACTGACTCCTTCAAATAATAAGTATATATAGGATATATGAGAAGTTTATAAGAACCAATATTGTAAAAATGGTAACATATAAACCTAAAAGCTTTTGCAAATATTCTGTACTATGTACATATTATTTATTCTTAATTTTCAAAAAGCATAACCACGAATGTTTATCAACTTTATAAGATTTTCCCAACCGTGTTACTAATAGTCAAAATTTTCTACTAATCAAATCTTCTAAAAACAATTGCACACACCTACTAAGCAACACCTGAAAACAATTTTCTAATTTTCGTACTTCTATTATTACCAGTTAGTAAATTCAATAATGTTTTGTGTATTGATTCAGCCGGATAAATCTCACACATCTGATAAAGGTTTCAGCTCTTTTACTTCACAAAAGTCAGCATATGAAAGAATTGAGAAAGTGAGATTTTCAAACATAGGCATAATGGTGAATGTTACACGGTGTTTAAAGGAGCCACTTACATGACAGGCAATAAGCCTTTTAAATGCCTAGACTTCCATATTCCTTCTCAAAATAGTTTGCTCTCTCTGTTTGCAACAAATTGAGATCTAAGTAACTCCCTAGGGAGGAAATCCAGCCAATCTGCAAGCATTTGGACATACTCGAAACATTGCTCAAACAAGTCAATTAAAAAAACCGAATGGTTTCTTCTGCAGGGGAGAAAACGGTAGTACAGAGGGGGTAGCTAGCTCTGCGCTCTGCAGAAGTAAGCAACTATATGGTTTTTTTAATTTTTTTTTTGTTTACAACGCTTCTAATTTATTTTTTTAAAGGGAAATATTTAATTCTGCTAATACTAATCTCAGAGGTTTTGGGCGTGACAGAGTTTACCATACAGCTATATATAATAAGTAAATAAATATTGAATACCTAAATGTAATGCGTGAATATATAAACAACAAAATAAAAATGTAAATTCCACGAAGACTCAGTTAATTTTATAAAATGTTTAAATGTAACTTATAACGATGAGATGAAGAAAACATTATGTGACGTTAAATTAAATATTGACGGGTACAAATTGTTTAAATCTGTAAATCAGTGTTGGAGCATATAAATATTGATATCATGGCGAATTTGATCGCTACTAATTTAAACATTCATAAGTCGGAGATAGATAAAAAATGATATATCTCGGCATCACTGCGCTGTCGTCATTCATTAAACAATTAAAATAAAACATAAATCAAACGAGTTTGTAAAAAGGATGCCGGGAAGAGACAATCCTCGTGTTTTTGCTGCACATCGATCGATATTCAATAGAATTCGGAGCGCGGCATACCATTCCATCGGACGGGAGCCAGGATCACAAAAACCAGTCTAACCATCGCTTACCAGGTTTGATCACGACTGAGAACTAAGTTCTGTCAGAAGATTTGGATGACTACAGTTGATTCACAAATCTAATGCCATCCCGTGTAACCTTTATTTGTATACCTACCTTCTGATTCCAGACATTTCGACATAAACCTATATACATACACATACATATGTATTTTCAATTCAATTCTTATATACGAGCATTTTACTAACTTTGATGCATAGAACTCTTTAAGTATATTGTATTCACTATTAAATAGGGGCGAATCGTCTAAATAAGCAATTATGCATAGCTTACCGTTATATTTGACTTTCGATAGTAATGTTCTATGGTAACTATGTTTGTGGGAAAATAAATAAAATATAAAAAGTTATTTATTAGAAATCACCACCTCCGTTCATATCTTTCTAAAAAAAAGTATCTATGAAGTGGGCCTAGCGTCCAGCCCGTTCTCAGTGAACAATAAAACTAGCCGAAAACCTTTGCTGATTACTCCTTACAAAAAGTAAACTATGTTTTACATATTTAACCCAGTGAGGTTTTTTACTACTAAAACAAGCTTACAGATTACAAATATTATTTGAAGATTCTCTATTTGGAAACTAGTATTTCGAACATTATTTCCAAAGGACTATTTTTCTTTGATAGGATACCGTTGACATAGTATGTATTGCAAAGGACATGTGGCGTTCGAAGTGGCCGATTTCGGTATTATTCGCTTTAAATTTTAAAAGGAATCGGCCAGTGCTCAGTGTTGACATTTCAATCATAATGTAAATATCTGCCAAATGTCATTGTGATATTTTTTAATAAACTTTTGTACAAGTGTTGCATTAAAATGGTGTAGAATATAGCTACGTATCCCGCGAAGTTAATAATAATTGTTGTAGGGGTTGATTTACATAGAACCACAGCCATCATAAAAAAATTGCCATTTATAATTATATTGCTTATATATTATGTACTTATAAATGAATGTTCATTTTTTGTATGTTACCTGTAAAATAAATCACTGCTCGCCTCACGTCTCATTAAACACTATTTAATATTTTTCAATATTTTTTATGGACACCATAATTCACATTTTGTTTGGATTCGCATGGAAAATGTACACAACCCAACAAACATTTCTTTAAAAAAAATATATTTATTTTTCTTTGGTGGACGCTATATTAAGGTATCAGAGCATGGGGTCACTCAATATCACAAACATAAAAAACAATACAAAGTTTACAGTTTTCCAACGTTAGAAAAAGAGTCTCTTATAATATCTACAAAATGAGGATTAATAAAAGTGTATTACTCGTATATAGATCTACGAAGGCGCTGCCGGTCCGAGGGATTCTGCGGTTCTGTTTAATTTTGAACAAAGAAAAAGCAATTATTTCAAAAATATATTGGAACATTTTTATAATGAGAGATTCGCACATAACGAAGGTTGACTCATTCCAAAGATATGCAACAAATATGAAAAAATAACAATAAAATATGTGCTTCCAGTTATATTCAATTTGTTGCCAAACGATCTTAGAAATGGCACTACCAAAAGAAACAAGGGCAAAATAAGAGAATGGCTATTCGATCAGGAGTTTATATATGAATAAAATAGAAAATTTATACATACTTACTGTTTAAAAAAAGGCTTTATCCCTATTATGTATACATTTCCATTTTTAATTTTGGTATTCGTGTGTTGAATAAAAATAATTTCTTGCTCCTTATCGTTTAATTAGTAGTATATACAAATAGTGTACTCACATGTTTTAGTGTAAAGGATCTTCACCAAAAAGTCATAAAAATTGGCTTGGTGAGTCCTGAATAATAATTTAAAATGTGTGTATTTATATGTTGTTCGTAAATAAATCAATAAAAATACTTAACAATGATTCAAAATCAACAACCAAAAATGCAAATGTATATTATTAATCCACCAAATACCTAGTTACTTTAGATTGAATTTACTTTAGTTAAGATTAAAAATAGTTTTTCAATATTAGCATACGTAAAACTGTTTTTGAATCTAAACTCGTGACTTTCTTTAACTAATAATAACGGTAGCAATATTCATGTGACAAGTAATGAAGCAAGTGAAGTACGCAGGTTGAGTGTTTTGTTTTAAACTTTGATGTTATTGGATATGAAATATGATTTTAATTATATATTATAAATACATACTTTATGAAATTTTCATCAAAATATTTTGAACTAGGGGAAGTATGATATCGAAAATATGAAATGAAAAAGAAATTAAACAACTTTGCATCTAGCCACTTCTTATAAATTTTATTTTCGAGCGGTTTCGAAGCAACTCAAGCATCCTTATTCTAATTAAGTAATAAATATTATACTGATTTTTTTTAAGGTGTCTACTAAATAAAAAATGAAAACATAATATGGAAATAATAAGTAAAGTCGTGTCATGTAGCATTTGATGTGTATGTGTAAAAAATAATCATATTCTAACACAATTAAATTGAAAATTGCGTTATCTGAATAAAAACAACATGTTAAAATGTATGTTAATTTATTCAATATAGTTTTGACGATTTAAATAGGTACCATAATTACATAAAATTTGGTTTAAAAAAAAACCTATGGTGAAAAAATTATGTACATAGGTAGGTACGTATAATAAAATAAACATATGTTTATACGTGTTTACTTTGATAAACATGAATCAACTTAACGTTTTTTGGTGTTCATTTAATTCATTGTTTATATTATGATAACAGGTAAGCGTTAATACATCTTGACTTGTGTCAGTATGTAAAATATTACGTGTTCTATATTTTACCTCTTTAGTTTAATTTTATTCAAATGTATGCGTCATTAATTCCGGTAGCATATACGACGAGACAGTTAGTCGTTGGCCGGGGGGGGTAGTGTGGTCGAACGAACAACCACGTACTTATACAGTCAAGGTTCAGGTTTGCCGATCTATTTTATCTTTTTCTGATAAGTCAGCCTGCTTGTGTAGTGATGGGCGCATTTGCCTACCATTCTTGAGGTCCCAGGTTCGATTCCCAGCGAGTTCGAGGTGAAATATGTGTTTTGATGGTGGATTAGTATTACAGTATTTCACAATCACCTTACCTTCCAAGTAATAAAGCGTAAGTGTGCAATAGTGATAAATAATGTAAGAATAAATACCGACGTAAATATTGTATTCGATAATGGTTGTCATAGAAATAAATAAAATAATTAATAATAAAAAAATATAAATGATCTAGATACGCTGATATTGGAGTATTACAGAGTCCTGTGCAACGCTGGGTGCGAATAGAGATATGATGGTGATCAAAAAATGATAACTAAAATGTACCTAACACCGTATATTTTTTTGGCGGTATTTCTAATGCAAGTACGTGTAGTATATCTCAATGCAGAGTGCGGAGTGCGGAGTGCGGAGTGCAGAGTGCAGAGTGCACAGCGTCGCTTCAGTTTGGAGTGTAAGAGTGTGACCTAGAGTCGAGCAGACCTAGACCTAGAGAGTGGGCCTGTTGAATAATTAATACTACGTACTGGCTGGTCGGTTGGTAGTCAGGCCGCGCCGGGGCGTGGCGGGGGGCGCGAGGAAGAGCCTCAGCGCACTTCGCACTGCCAAACATTCGATACTGTCAGTACTCATATAAACAAAACAGAGAAAATGTACGTTTCAAAAAATTGTGTTCCGTTTATTTTTCCTTTATTTTGTCATCCATGATTTGTTGGTAAATTACAAATGGACGCCATGTAATGATTAGCATAAGGGATGCGAATACCATTTTCATTTCATTTAAATTTCATTGGGCAATACGATTAGTTTTTAAGAAAATACTCGTTGGCTACTGCAAATGCAATTTTCCTGGTTTGATGATTCTGCAGTTTGATTTTCAGTGTATACCTAACAATAATTATGTGTGTTTTCTGCTGTGATTCACCGCTACAAATATGTATTTTATCATTTTGCTGTGTCAAATTATTTTATTATACACTAATTATATTCGGATTTATTTTACAAAATATAAACTTAAGAATAAATACTAAAATTAACTCAAATAAAGCTTGTTTTTTGTTTCCAAATTAACTATTGTTTAAATAAACACGTCGTAAACATCAATTTAATAATAAAAAATAAACATAAACATTCCAAAGTGAATGTTTAAAGTTCCAGTCTTCTAAACACTTTTTGTAACAAATTAAATATGTTTTACAAAGACAGTACGTACATGTTTTTGAAAGGTCTTAAATTAGATTAAATTCAATGTAAGGTTCTACTGAATAAAAACTTAGAACTCATTTTTAATTAAATCTGTTTGAGTGAAGTTTTAACTTTTTAAATTTTTTTCAAATAAAGTTTCTTTAAAATTCGTGAAATTAAATTTGCCACGTTATTCAGACATAATTATTTTTGGCGGGTATTTACTTTTGTACTTAAACGTTTCTAGAGCGTTTTACTAATAAGAAAACCTCTCACGGTGCAGAATGTTCGTCGCTAAGATGATCTCTCTCTCCAGAAAGGCACCGTGCGATGGGATCCGCCGGACTAGAGTGAGGACCGCGTTTCCGTAGCGCACCATTCTCGCATTTATATATTCAGGACACACATTTTCTATCTCCACCTGTATCTAGAATCTCACACACATCCGCAAACTCTGACACACACATTACACATACCGCTCGAGAAAACAATCGCAACGCGGACCAACAAGAAAAGATGTACGATAAAGTCTGAGTATACAAGAAACCGGCGTACGGTTACATCTAGACAGATTCAAAAAAATTGAAAAGCTTAAGGCTTTAATAAAAAAGAATCGAAATAAAAGTACTGTCATTTAGAAGTTACGGGGGTTTTTCGAGGAGCTTCAATCGTTTTTTATCATTTTCTCCGTGGATTTTTAGATAGACTGCGCTCGGCTCGGAACAAAGATATTATATAAAGAATGGTCGCGAACAGAACACGGCTACCGTAGAACGCCGAGTCCATCCTTAGTCGGTATTGTACTGGGCGCACAATACTATTAGTTATGTCTGCAGGGACTCGGTTACTTCATGTCGATACGTTTAAGATTTATATTTTTTGCAAAACTTCTTTTCATAAAGCGTCTGAAATTATCTTTGCCATATTTAAAATTGTACTATTGGTAAATTTAACTGAGTACATAATATTAAAAAAATGTTACTAATAATGGTAAATGACAAGTTAAAAAAATATGTATTTTAGCAATTAATTATTCAATTCGTTACTAAATAATATTTTAATAATCCTCAAGAAACTGTATTCTACAGTTTACTAAATAATAAGCTGCTTATAGAGATAATTTGGAAGCTGAATTAAAAAGATGAAAAGGGCTAGCATTTAGCAAATTATCCAATATTCTGAAATCTAGAAGTATCCCTTAAAAAAAGATTCGGCGCATGCGTACTCCCTGTGTTTACCTAAGGGTTCGAAACATAACCCATCAATGAAAGAATCCTACACAAGCTTAAGGTGAAACAAAGATCGATGGAAAAAAGAATTTTAAACATCTCACTCGAGGATCGCAAGACGAATCGAATCAGTGGATCAGGAAGAGTACCAAAATTACGGATGTAGGAAAAATAATTGTGAAACTGTGGGGGAATGGGGGTGGGGCATGTTTCTCGGATTTAGGATGGTAAATGCACAAAAAAAGTGATGGACTGGAGGCCGAGAACAGGACGCAGAAGCGTAGGTAGGCCTCAAACCGGATGGTCCGATGACATCAGAAGAGTTGCAGGACCAAAGTGGCAAAGGGTGGCAGCTGGCAGGAAATTATGGACTTCCAAACGGCAGGCATTAGTTCAACACTGGAGTCAATAAGCCCTAGCAAGTAAGCAGCTTATTCGTTGCATCGCATATTGATACTATAATTCTAAAAAATATAAAATCTTTGCCGCAGTCAGTAACTTAATACATAGGTACTGTATCGATACTTTTTCAGTTAGCGTAATAGTTTTATTTAACTAAACTCCGAAGGATCTAGGTTCTTGTTGTAAAAAAAGATGATAAGGGACCATTATAAAAATGGAGATGTTTAGCTTATCTACTATACGGTGTTGATACTTAATTAATTAATTAGCCGAAGATGTTTAATTAGTCGGTAGCTGTTTGTTTTCTCTGGTGTTTTTTTTAAAGTAAACTTTGTAACATAATGAGGAGGCATGACTAATAATGACAAAGAATACAGATGTTTGCAAAAAAAAATACTAAAAATATTTGCCAGTGAATTCACCTGTTCATATATAAGGCATTTAAATAAAATTAAGTTAATTATACAAGGTTGCTAAGACCTTCATTTTAAATTAACGTTATGTCTTTCTTATTATCAAACAAAGGGATTACGTACAATGCACTGAAAATTTGTCCATACTTCATACAGCGAACCATTTTTTTACCTTTGATTTTATTAGTATAACCTATGGTGTTGTATTGATGAAACAAATCTTTGATCAAAGATAATACCAATATATAAGGTAATTTCATGGTGTAAATAAACGTACATACCTATTCTAATTTGATTTATAATATTTATTGACAGTTCTTGATGGAATCCCATTGTAATTAGAAAACTTATATACAATAATCGTTATAAATTTAAAATACTCGGTGATAAACGTGTAATAGCTTTTTTGTACAATTAAAATAACCGATGAGTAATTGTTTTCAAATATATACTATTTTTGTTTTGAAATATAATATGTTGGTATGTACTTGTATGATACTTCGATTGTTTTATGAGAGTACTTAATTTATATGTTATAACTTGAAATACCCGTAGATAGAAGTACTCCACTGAAACTATAGTAGTGTAATATTTATTTAAAAATTATTATGGACTAAAAAAACAATTAGTTAATAAATATTACGAATTTAATTGTAATTTTTATCAATAAAATATCTGAAGAGTTGAAAAGTTTTCAGAATACGTTTTTCTGGGTTATTATCCCGTGTGTCGTTCTTACTATTTACCGACGTTTCGGATCGCATCGCTAAGTCCATAATAAGGGTTGATGATATTTGTGAAATATATGTTTAACCTTAACTACTAAGGATGTGTACCGTATCGCTGTCGTTGCTGTCTACATCTTGTCAATTTAAAATCTGTGACGCTTCACGATATCTGTTTTTATGTGATTTCTCAACGACTACGACAAATCCTTAGTAATTTAGTTACACATCTATTCTACAAATAACATCAATCCTGATGATGGGGGCTGTTATGCGTTTCGAAACGTCGGTAAATAGTACGGAAGACACTCGGCATAATAACCCAGAAAAACTTATTGCGCATCTGAACGGCCGCGAAAAGCAAATAAATTAATCAGTTTTTTTTTCGGAAGACAACCCTGACAACTCATATACTTTGTAGATTCAATCAGATTGTGATTGTGATATATAATATTAAATTATCTCACGCATACAGTAAAATATCAATTTTACAAGTCATTTTTCGCTATGCAATCTTACAGATTTTATTTTCAAATTTAATAAATACGAGTATGACGTCGTCCTGTTTTACCTTTCTTTACATAGATAGTAAAAAGTGTTGGAAAACGGGCAATACGTAAACGTGGATACTGGATACATATAATACATACACATATAGATGTTTCCCCTGAACCGACTTTTCAATACGGGTTAATTCGTCCGACGCTCGCCGTCCAATGCCGTCGGCAGCCCCGCTCGGCCGGCGCCGAGACGCTAATAACGAGTAACGAGTAACGGATAACGAGTGACGAATCAAAGCGGCCGGCCCGGCCTACGGGCGGCCACTGCTGGCGTTGAACGTGCGGTTGCCATGCGACGGCGGCGCATGCGCGTCGCGACGCCGATACCGAGTCATCTGTCCCGTCGACTGACGGCATACTGCAATTATCACCACGCACTAAATGCAGGTATTCAATTGCTATTCAAAACGCAGTGACTAAAATATCCTCGTTGAGTGATTCGTATGACAATAAAACGTATTTTCTGTTATTTGTATTCTCAACGTAAAGATAAAGGGTGAATTAGTTTTTCTCAAAATAAGAGCCTCTTAATTTAACATAGTTATGCAGAAAGCAGCCAGTCCACAATTTGAACAAATCAATATCGGTGTTATCAGGTGCAATAAGGTTGATTCTATGTTTTGCTAAATACAGCCAGACCGTTTTCATATAAAAAACTGTAAAAATCACCTACTGAAAATAGTGTCGATCACAAAAACGGCATTTCTCAATTCGCAAAAAACACCCACAACACTAAAAAAAATCTTACGGTACTTCAAAAAAATCATTAAAACTGGTCAAATACATAATTACATTCTTATTTGTAATATTTTTTTTAAAAACTCATGAATTCATTGTTCATCATATGTAGAAATCAAAAACCATTCGAATTTTGCCTCTTTTCATAAAAGTGATATTATCTCTGTTTCACTTTTCTATAGCTAGAGCAGCTTTCTGCATAACTACGTTCAATTGTAAAAATTGATCGATAATTTTTTAAAATTAATTTTTTATATCCCTATTTTTTTATAACCTGCTCGTTACAGTTTTTGTCTGCTTTTGATTTTTTCTTTACTATGTATATTTTTGTTAAACATTTTAATGGTTCAACTTGAATTGGACTTTTTTTTATTTTTTTATTATTTACATACAATATTACTTTTTTTTTATTTTTTAACATTTTTTTTATTATTACAGGACTCACCAAGCCAATTAATATAGCTTGTCGGTATAGATCCTTTACATTAAAACATATGATAACACTACATAGTTGTAAAAAAATAATTACCACTAACTTAAATATAAGGAGCGAAAAAAAAAAGTATACATAATTTATGTTTAAAGTCATATTTAGAAAAATGTAAAAAAAGCAAAAAATAAGTAAACGATATCGCAATTATAAGATAAAACATAAATACAAAACCGGAATACCAAAATTTAAAACAGAAGTGTGTACATAATTAATAGGCACAAAGCATTTTATTAAAAACATTATTTCCATACAAATATATATTTGTTGATTCTGATGAATAAAAATTTTCTATAATATATTTCTTTATTGTATTAAATTACTAAATTTTAAATAAGATTTCAGCATACAATAATGTTGATTTTTTGTAACATCTAATAATATAATAGTTTTATGGGGATACTCAAAAACAACCCCAGTACTTTTTATACTATTTTTAAAAATTCTAAGGGAAAAGTAAAATCTTTTGCATACTCTTAATATGAAATTTTAATTAATTCTTGGATATATCGTCTCAGTAGGTATCATTGACAGTCCTCGAAATCCAATATACTTTGATTTCGGTTACTCCACATAGTTGTATTTATTTATTTTAATATTAACGGTTCAAGGAACCTTTTACTGTAAAAAGTTTTACAGAAATAAGTACAGCAGTAAACGATTCATAATGTAATATATAATATGAATTATAACTATATAATTCAACTGAATAATTTAAACTAAACAAATTAGTTAAAGTATTTTTTTTTTAAAGTACAAAAAGTAAAAAAGAAACATAAAATATCCAAGATGACAAATAAAATATAACAATTAAAGTGAGAAAAGAAAATCTCTAAATATAAATATAACAAAGTAAAATTAAGAATAATTTAACATAAACATAAAATGGCTAATATGTAGCTAGGTAATAATGAAAAAGAAAAATAATACTACAATAATACTTTATAAATAATATTTTTTTTGGACCAATATGAAAGCTCAAATAATTTTAATAACACCTTTATTTTATCAGTTGGAATTTGGCAATAAATCCACAAGTGTATAATTTATATATAAAGAAATAAACAAAAATACTTATCCAAGAAAACAAAGTTTAATTTAATAATATATTTTTAAATAAATTCATACCTTTTCTAAAAATAACGAGTGAGATTACATTTTAATGTATTAACAGAGTTAGTATTGAAAATATCAAATATTTTTTCGAACTTATTTCCATACCTTTGTATTCTGGATATGGGTGAATACATTTCGAAGTTGGTACGAGTATTACTTATAATCTTTTTTATGCAACATAAAAATATCAGAATGGACTAAATTAAAAGTACATATTGCCTCAATCCATGATAAGATAATGAATGCTGGTCTTCTGAGCTTTAACATCTTATAACAAATATTCTTAAAATAAAACATAAAAATTTTCAGAGGAATAATATTGATTGAAATATTAGTTCTATTAAGTCGGCCTTGCGGTGTAGTGGTCAATGTGTAAATGAAATATTTATTTGAAAAGGTGCTTTTACACTTGAATATTTCAAAGCCCCTGGACTGGTACCTGAAGCGTAAGACTGATCATCATACCTTTATGTATCAAAAAAATATCAAGGTACACTACGATTGGTGTGCCAATGCAGTGCCCTATCCGCCATTAGGTGCGGAAAGGGAATGGTGATGATGTAAGATTCCAGAGAAAGTATTTATATTGACTTTGAACACATACAGGTATTCCATTTTATCTTTGTATTCGTCAAAAAAATATGAACAATCTAACAGTTTTTCAAAAACAAACATCTCCATAAAAACAATACCAATTCCGAATATGAGACAAATGTACGAATCTCGTGGCAGTTTTATTTATTATTGTTTACAATTACAGGTAGACGAAAACCAAATTTGCATACATTCGTTTTTTCTGCGGGAATATTCCCTTGAAATTCATAAATAATAAAATTGTCGACTAGAAAACAGGTAGCTGCGCTATGGGGACATACATACTTATAAATCTATGTGATAAACTTTTGAAAGCCTCGGTACGCCTTTACCAACAAAGCTCCCGGCTTGAGTAGCGTATAGAAGGAATATTTTATTTTACTATGTGTTCACCAATATATTTTTTTTCTTCTAACACGTATTTATTTTATTTAAAAAAAACTGAACCTAAATCACTCCAAGATAAGAAAAAAGCATTTATCAACATGGTTTATTTCACACGTATTGCTAAGTTGAGTTTTTTTTTAATAATCTCGTGTTTTCAAATTTCTCGGCTCTACGGGAACAAAAATACTGTATATTTCAGAATTAGGCATTTTACATATTTATTTGTTTTCCATTCGTTTGCAGCTCGATGGCTATTCTCAGTAGAAAATGTTAATCCAGTACAGATAAGTCAGCCTCGTTGTGTAGTATTAGAATGAATTCCTGGGTTCGATTCCTCGCAGAGTGGACGCAAAATATTTCATTTGAAGCGAGTTCTTCATTGCAATATTTCAAAGTCTCTGGATTGGTACTAGAAGCGTAAGACTGATTACTTTACTATCTGTTTAAAGAAAACAATCTCGGTATGCTGCCATTCGAGCGCTAACACAGTGCCCCATTCTTCACATGGATGGCGAATGGGAAATGATAATGATTTTCATGTTATTGTAAAAGAACCTTGACAAATTTGTTAAAGATTTATTTACCTACCTCGATCATTAATCAACCTTCTTTACGAATCTGCGAGCCATTGTGGTGCAAAGCTCTCGTTCTTACAACTTGAATAATATATAAAAGAAGTTCGTCCGCAAGCTTTGAAAGCTCGTTTTTCAAACGTTTCAGCGAGAATATTTTTATTAGTAAGCCGCCAGGTAATATCTGCAAGTTTCACGGAATCATATATTTTACTTTAGAGAAGTTTCACCCCCTCGAATAATACCCGCTAATGCCTGCAGATTATGTACCTACTACCCCTGGTACCGAGTAGCGAGTACCTTTCTACCCTATACAATACAGGAACCCACACACAAAGCGAAAGCCATTGTAAATAAAGTGCTAACTTCAAATACGAGTACATACGTTTGCCTAAAACCTCCGCACGAATAAATTATATTTAAGAAATATTTCAAGACATCGTTCAAAAAAAATTAGGAATTTAATGTTATTTTATCCCATTTCATTTAAATTTGGAGGCAAATAACGTATCTAGTCGTGAAATAATTTCTTTGATAAATCTGCATCCAATAATCATTTCGCGACCGAAATATTTTTGTTATTAACGATAAATTAAGGTTCTTTATGTGAATTTAAACCTAAATATTCTTATCAAAATATACATAATAAAATTTAGAATCGTTAGATACAAATATACGATTTTCTAGATCTGAAACGCGAGTAATTAACAAATATAAAACACAAGAATCGATCATAATAACCAAAAAAGTAAGTTCAAAGTAAAACAATAGGAAAATTATTCAATTTATTATGTCGGGAACTGTTTTGCTCCCTCGCAGGTACATGTGCGAGATCATCTATTTATGACAATAAATATCCGTACCATGGTGTGTGCAAATGCCATAAATCGATTTCGAATAGAGGTACCTACCTGAATGTTACAAACCATCTATGGTTGAACTCACAATCCTCTTCCATAATATGCTGGTGGAAATATTTGTATATATATAATAGAATAAAGCTGGGTAGGTACTAACCTAACCTTATTATGGAAACAAACCTTATTCGAAGCACTTAACGTTTTCCATCCCTTTCCCCGTTTCAACTTCAGAGATAGAGGATTTTCTTTTAAGAGTTTTCCGGGAGATCTGTTGGCATAAAATTGAAGCTACTTTATAAAATACTTGCTGGAAAATTTCCCGTTTATTTTCAAAATACTTATGAATTTATGAAAATAACGTAGTACTTAAAATTAAATACGTTTAAAATTACTTCACACTTTTTAAAATCTTATTAATTTTATATAAGATTCACATAAGGTGCTAGTTCGAATATAAAAGATTACATATTAAATCATAATTATTTTATTTCATATGTGAAGTTACTGAGAATAAATAAACTCGTTAATTTTATCGTTACAACTGTTTATTTGACATTAATATTAATGAATTTACAAAGCTTTATTTGTGGAAAACGTCAGTACAATTGGCTAGTAGTGCCATCTGTGTATGTAATGTCAAAGCGTGGAGGCATCCATTTTGTTTTGTTTACTCTCCACGGCGCTAGTTCCGTCCCGCTCCCGCGCAGGTCCGCCCCGCCTACTGCGCGCGCCGCCCACCACTCGGGCGGCAAATTTTACCAGCATTTTGAAAATGTTTAGTAAAGATTTTCATTTTATAAACCGAATCACCAGCCATCTGTCTTATAAACGTTTACGTTTACCCAGAAAAGAATAGTCATTTCACGATTATCAATGTATTTTAATGCACCTTAGCACCTTCTAAGAGAAATGTGTTGTGTTTTCTAAACGACAGCTTAGGTTTTTTTATTTAACTATTTATTTGATTTATTTAGCTAAATATAAACTACAGTTCAAATATTGGTTGATTTTTTAGTGATTAACTAGTTCATAAGTAGTTGAAATTATTTATTCATAGGATAAGCATTCAAAATAAGCTTATTAAATGAAAATATTCTTATTTTATTTTTTGCACCTTAAACATAAAACAATGACGTATTTTATTACTGACTTTATGATTTAAATACTACAGTACCAACACACTTATTAACGTTTATATTTTAAATAGATACCATGTTCCATTACTAAGAAAATGAAAACAAATCTAATATTCGACCCCAGTGCAGGTGGAGTGTACAAACTGACAAAATGGTCAAGAATTTGTATTTAAAGTTTTAACTCTATGAGCGTTTTTCCTACTTTTTTTTGTATTAAACCATATTAGTATTTTTAATTATCATGGATTTGTTGTATATAGATAATAAGGAAAAAAGTTTTTGTATTAAGTATATTGATTATAGAAATGTTATACCTAAGTACATATAAGCTTTGAGTTAACATCGCCTTTGAAATGTCAGTTAGTTAAATTCACATGCAATGGGCTAATTTTTAGTATTTAACTACTGCGCGTATTTTCCCCGGTCGAAACGGTCCTTATTTTTGGTTTTTTAAATTTAATTTAGCATTTTTTTCCTATTGACATGAAATATCCCCGGAAGTAGTGAATAGGTGCATCTTTATTATTATGACAAAACACCGTAGCAATTTCGTATCCTCGGGCTAAACGACTGATAATGCGATCAGATAAAATGCAAATCACTATCCTCGTACCACGCGGGTACCCCTGAGAAGCGTTCTTTTGACCATGGTCAGTAAGAGTCTGGATGTTGATATTATTTTGGTTTGCGTCAATTTGCCAACATTCTCTTGTTTATCGCCCATTATTAATGTATTTGGACAATGTGAACAATCTTTACTTACATGTATTTCGCAACATAAAATGGTAAGTCCTAGGTGCTCCACACGAGGTTTAAGACACAAGACGCAAAAGACTATCTGTAAAGAGCTTTTATAAATACTAAAATAACCATTATATAGTATTGCTGTGACTCTTATATTTTTCAATGATAATTAGGCAAATTATTAAAAAAAACTTATTGACTTTAGGCCAATTTTTTTGTTCAGACCTGTTCAATATTTTTTATAAAGTTTTAAGTCATAATATATTGTAAGTGACAATCGTAGATTAATATTTCTTTGCTTGCTGGTTTCTTGTGTCTTCATGTAATCAAAAATGTTTTAAGTTTGTCTTAGTTTTTGTTGACATAAACTGGCTTCAACCTCCTAAAGCTGTTAATATTAACGTATTACAATAGAGATTAAGAACATTTTAAAGAAGGGAATTTAGAAGTGTTGGCATCTACAGGGCTTATGACCTGTCTTTAGTTGGTTTAAGTGGCCACTTTACATACTGTGCAACATTCCTTATTCTAAATATATTCAAACATCCTAATTTCTTCAATTCTTATATCTGTTGATGTTTCTGAAGTTAAAGAGCTAAAACCTTTATTGATACGGATGAGGCAGCCAGTTACAGGTCATAAGCCCTGTAGATGTCTAAACTGTTATATTCTCTTCTCTTAAATGCTCTTCATCTCTATTGTAATATCTTTATGTTACGTTTTATTATATTTAAAAATATTTTTCATCTATAAAATATGAAGTAAAATAATATCTAGACCCGGAAAAACTTGACTTAACTTTTTAACTCTTGGGAATATTTATTTATAAATGTAACATTGTATCTACTCACTACTTGGGTACTCATTTCTTTACAGGTTCATTACGTAATGACAGATGTGAAATGTATTTGTCTATTATTTCGTCGATTTAAAATGCTTTACAGAACTAATTGTAAATTACTCAACAGAAAAAAAATGTTTTTTTTGTGTTTGGCAACATATTTATTTTGTTAACATAGTTCATCATCATTATCATCATCATTCCATGTTAAAATTGTTACATAGTTCATCATCATCATCATCATTTCATGTCCGCTCCCTGAGCTCCAGCATATGGTGTCCACGAAGATCCTCCAAGCATCTCTGTCAGTGATTTTTTTACACACCATAGATATTTTAATCCATTTTAAAGCCTCTCATAATTTCACAATTTTTTTTTTATTGATAATAATGTTCTGGCGCCCTCCAACAAACTCGTCAGAACAGTTGTTCCAATACATGAAGGTGCTGGATATAAGACAGCTGTACCTAAAAGAAGCACTTACGCACTTCTGGTCGAACAATAAGGAGAGGTCTCAGCAAAATGTCCGTACGGTTTTCCCAGAGCATAAATTATGTCATACCCAAAACCCGTACGACTTTTGCTCATTTCTCTTTTATCGCAACGAGAGTGTTTAATATTTTGCAAGAGCGTATTAAGCTTTTAAGGACAAAACTATTTTCAAGAGAGTAGTCAAAGACTAGATTTTCCTTAGTGGGGGGGATTTGAGTAAGAAACTCCTTGATAATTTTCCGAATGTTTGAGTTCACTGTTTACCATATTGATGTGCCATATATAGATATATAATTTTAAAAAAAATATTTTTTTATGTTTCTGATCCTATATTTGTGGTGATATACTTGTGTGTCTGTGTCAACTAATTGCTAGTCCCATCTAAACGCAAGACTTTTAGTCATATGGAATTGGGACTTATGTCTCAAATAATGTACAATAAACTTTTCTATGAAAATAAATAAATTAACCATTGGCACGTCCATGTTTTTTTTTTATAAATAGTTTATTATGGGAACTAGAATCATCTAAAAACCCGTTAAAAAGAACAGTTTTATCTGCTGTCTTCGGGCGCACTGTATACAAATATAACTTTTTTTGAAAAACACAAAATGTGTTTATGCAGCAAATTTTATTGTGATACTCTGCCTAAAAAAATAACAAAATCGGTTCAGTTTTGAGGTGGGGAAAACGGGACAGCAAAACGTCAATTTTGTCTATTCTAACAAAAGGTCTGATATGCAGTTATATTTTTTGCACAGTATCGGGGAGGAATCTGCAAGAGAGTGACAGGAAAACAATATTCAAATACTTTTTTATCAAAATTCTCTGTCCTCACAATATATGTAAACCAAAACACAAAAATAATAAGGTGTACGTGCATATCTTATTTTGGACTAAATACAATAATTGATATCAAACATTCGTTTGTGTTCATTCAATCTATATTCGAGTATGAAATCAAATCTAGCAAAAGCAAAGCATTGCCGGGTTCAGATCGTATTCTTTATATGGGCGTAGTGATTAAGACGCTTAACTCACACACGGAAGGTTCCGGTTTTGATTCCCGGTGCAAACACAAACGTCAAATGTGATTTTCCTCAAACCTGGGTTTTCTGCGCTGTAATTTAACACTCTTATTAGGTCTCCTAGCTTTTTGTTGTGCAAAATAAATATATAATAATAATAAAATTAATGTAATTAGAATTAAAAAAAACAATCACTGTATTACAACAAATGGTAACAGACACAACGAATACTTTTTTTTTAAAGTTTACCTTCTTCTCTTAAACAGTTTACACTTCGTATAAGATACGAAAATAGATTGTAAGACAATTTTTTTAATTTCTGTAGACGCGGAATTTTTTTTTTTTGCAAATAACAATAAATGAATAATTCAATCACAATAGTATTGACTGGATATTCATAGAATAAAATCGATTAAAATCGATTCAACCGAATGCATAACATGATATTATGTAACAATGGTCGCCACGCCTAGCCGCATACTTCTATCATATAAAAAAATTGTTCCTATCTGGATCATCAACTCTGTTATATATATTTTTTTTTCCAAATAATAAATAAATAATAAATAAATTTTTGACATACCTAAGTATTATAACAAAAAAAATATCAATAAAGAAAAATTAATGTCCTTGTCGTATTTCGTAATGCGTATTTTTAAGAATTGAAGAAACATGGATGTTCAAACATACGCAAATTATTGAATGTTACCCAGTGTGTAAAGGGCTAATTTAACCAGCCAACGACAGTTCATAAGCCCTGTAAATTCATAGACTTCCATTTCATCATCATTCCCATTTTGCACCTAATGATGCATAGGGCACTGCATTGGTTCACCAATCATAACGCTTATTGATCATTTCTGTTACATATAGGTGAGATGATCAGTCTTAGGCTTCAAATATTGTAGTGTAAAAACACCTTATTAAATAAATATTTCATTTCAACCATGTCGGGAATCATCAAACCCGAGACCTCTCGAATGGTAGGCAAACGCGCTGACCACTACACCACGAGGCCGACTAACTTTCATATTATCCCTCACTTAAAATCTTTCCAACTCTTTTGTAATAATATGTAAAGCTTAGTTTGTTTTTTTTTTGTATTAATAAAAATAAAGCTTTTGTATAATTTCATATCGTCTAAATCAAACGGACAGCGCATAAGTACTGCAGGATTTTTCAAAGCTGTACGCAATACTTGCACAAACGCATTGTGTAATATTTTTTTGTGAATAAGCGTATGGTATGACATAGCACGGCAAACGCATTATGAAAATAATATCAGTCTCTCTCGATCTCAGACGCGCTTATGAGTGTGACAAAGACATAGAAACCCATCGCTTTGTTAGTTGCTAATGATATGGTAATCAAATAAATATACACAAGATGCTTCTGCGTTCGTCTGAATTTCGCTGCGATTTTTAATAGTTAAAATATAATCATATGTTTCGATGTACATGTATTAGGCCATGGATTAAAAACACTGGTTAATGAATATAGATTTTCATATAATCAAATCATGTATAGGTCGATTATCTAGTGCTGGCGGTTTCAGAAACCTTACACAAAAATATTTTTAATGTACATAATATTGATTTCGAAAATCGTGATATTATATGAAATGATTTTAAAGATCTCTTTTGGATTAGAGCGAAAAAAACAATCACTTAAGACAATTTCAAATACCTACTCGTATTTATTTATTTTTAAACAAGCATGTTTTTTATTTAATATTTATTATTTGTTCATTATAATAATAATTGAAAAAGTGTAGTTAAAATGCACAGTTCAAATTATTTTGAAGAAAATATTTTTACACACTTATTGATAAACAATAAAGAAAGCACATTTGGTTAAAATTTAATATAGCCTTTTTTTTACCAACATCCCGTAGATTTCAAATGCGTTTGTGTGAGTTTTGCGAACGCGCCAGCTTTAGTTAAACAACTAGTAGATGATGTATAATATCAATCATGGTGGATATTGTTGTGCAGTTTCATAGTTATCCGAGTGCTATTTCCGGTATCTGTCGACACGGAAATAGGTACACTAAAATGTAAATCATCAGATGTTATATCCCAGGGTAATATTTTTAACTATGTAATGTAATAATAATTAACCATACACACATAAGGCAGGATACTATAACACATAAGTTCGTCAATAGATATGTTATAAAACTTTTACATAGTTTTACGAGCTTCTCTGTGATTTTACCTAACAAAATAGTGGTTTATTATAATTATTTAACAAATTATTAGTGTACTAAAAGTTTTGTCAAATAAACATATATTAATCCATAGGGAGGAAATCTAGCCTGTCAACAAACGTTCGGACATGCTTAAATACTTTTTTAATTATGCACATAGTAATCAACTTAAAGCTTTTAAAGATTATAACCGCAATTCTAACATATTTTTAACAGAAACTTGAGTAGGATGAAGAATTTCGGTTCGGTTCAGTTCAAGTTCAGAAGTGTTAAGGGTGCTCATTTTAACACAAATAAAGGTTTTATATAACTTTAAATATTTCTTTAACTGAACACTTTTTTCAAATAACTATGGCCTGTTGAAAATTCTTGAATGAAAATTGTAATTATAAGCTAAATATATTATAAACTTAGTCGAACACATAGCTGATATTAATGCAAATATTAAAGTTCGCATTGAAATTCTCTTACCCGCCTGATTTGTAAAATATTGAACAGGATGACAATTTTGTTGAAATTTCGTCGCCATGTTTAGCTCAATGGAATACAATTTCATGTTTTAATTAATGACTAGAGGCCATATCCGATCAATTCCACCTGCAACTAGACGATGGTTATACTCTCCATAATATGCCCTAACGAATGACATTTGATTCAATATAGATTCCATTTAGATTGAAATCTCGTTACAGACCAAATTTGCCTAGCCAAAAATACGTTCCGCCGTTCTGAACAATATCCCAATATAAAAATGACGATATGATAATCACTTAATTCCGTAATTTACGAAAATAAAATAGCGAATTAGCATACAAACAAAATTAAACAAGTTGCAATCGATATTATGTTATAGACTACATAAAATACATATGTTAAAAAAGGTTATATTTAAATACATTATACATTTCTACATCTTAATTTCCCTATATACACACGGAGGTGCACAAAGCACTGCATTGATGCTCCAATTACAGCGTATCTTAAACCTTTTTGTAACATGGAAGGTAAGGCGATCAGTTTTATGCTTCATGTCCCACCCGGAAACAATGGAATATCGCATTGTAAAATCATATTCAAAACCAATATTCTACGTCAACCCTACCAGGAATCAGACCACAGACCCTCAAACATGATTGGCGAACATGTTAACCACTACTCTTCAAGGTGGACTCCTCTCCAGTCTATTTCCTTCTCCGGTTTCTTACCCGAGAGTAGCTATCGCATCAAAAACACTTGTTCAGAGTTCTCCTTCTATTTTACACATAAAACTGTATTTTTCATCTACACGGACACAAACAAAAATACCTAAGTAGATTATTTTCCCTAGAGAACTTTAAAATCTAAACATAATCGCCTTGAGATGGTCACCCCACCAAAACAGTAGTCCATTTTCTCAACAGTAGTCTATTTTCTCAACAGTAGTCTATTTTCTCAACAGTAGTCTATTTTCTCAACAGTAGTATAACTTCAAATTATTTGTTGCATGTCTGCTATTAATAATATACTAGCGGTCCCGACAGACGTTGTCTTGCCCAAACGTTGGCTTGCCTGCTATTAGCTGGTTGAACAAACGTTTTTTCGTAAATAAGGACACACGTTATTTATTTTGGACTTCTTGAGCTATTTATATATTCGGAATAAGGGTTAGTTTTTCGTTTTATCTCCTCGTGTGGTTAGCTAAAAGACCTCGTCGTGCTCAAATTAAAATCGTGCAAAAATCCCTATTCTAGTGCCGTAATCCATTCAGAAAATACGGGAATACGTATTAATGAAGAAAAATCAGACCTTATTTTACCCTGAGCATTCTAAAATTATGACATGCTCAACGTTAATTTAGTCATTCTTTAACCGCCATTCGGGTTTTGACGTGACCTTGACATTTAATTTGAAATCAAAAGAAAATAAAACCGAGTGTGTCGTGAAAGTGAGCAAAGACTGTCAAGATAAAAGAAAAAAGACTTTTCATTGATAAAAAAGTACCTAGGTACTTGTTTATGATTGAATTCCAAAACTTAAAATTTATTTTATTCAAATATTGAATTTAATGAGGTACCTAGGTACTAGTTGATGGTGAAATCCAAAACATAAAATAATTGATTTTTAAATAAAGAATTCTATTTGCAAATGTCAAACTCTTCACCACTTACCAACAGTGGTGCATTTTGTGTAAGAATTCGTTTTTCAAAAATGTATCTAATGTCAGTTAAAATTATCAAAGCATTACTAAAAATCCATTTAAAAAAAGTAAATATGTAGAAATTAAGACATTATAAGGAAATTAATCAATTAAGTATCTATGGAAAATAATTATTATTTGTAAACGTTAAAATACAAACTTTTTTATTATACAAAAAACAGCATCCTCCGAATTTTTCGGAATATGTATTTTCATTTTAGTCGAATGGCAACCCTGGAAGTTCGATGAAAAACACATATTAGCTGCTAACTCTTTTTCTGATGAACATATTGAAGATATTATTATTTATAAACCTAATTCACGTAAATGAGATTATTTTGCGAAAAATCGCATGTAAATTGGTCAAACATACATACATTCCATGTTATATATAAATGTTTATATCCATTCAGTGTTTTTAATTACATGGGATTTTTCTTATAAACCTGGTATAAAGTTACGCCCAAACGTAGTCGTAGAATAAAAATGATATCCCCATCCGTATTTTACTACTATGCCTAGCCGTAACTTTATACCAAGTTCATAAGTATGGCCCAGTGTCTTTAAAAAAGAAGAGAAAAACTCTCGCCTTGGAATGGGATATGAAAGTTTTAATGTTACAACGATGAATAATATATCAAAAAAGTAAGATTTGTAATAATATATTATTTTTGTAAAAACGCTAGTGTCGTAAAACCCGCATATATTTTTACATTTTATTGATGCCTTAGGCCTAGGGTTTAAAAATTTGTAGTGGAATTCCCAAATGAACTCAGTTAATTGTCAAAATATTGACCCTTTGCTTCCGCGATATAGTAGGTGCCTGTTTCCGTCCTTGCGACATGAAACAACGGTCCAATGGACTTCGCTCCAACACTAAAGAGTCTCACGGACACCGGGGGCGGGGGGGGCTGGAGGCCCTCATGCGTGTGAGTGCGTGGGGTGGACCAATCGCAGCTCTTCCTTTGCTGGGCGAATCACGTAATTAGAAAATACCTTGAGCCAGGAACCAGGAAGCGTGACTATTTTTATTTATTCATATTTTTTTCTTACACACTATAATTAATAATAAAAATAATATGTCCTCACTGGGGTAACCCGTGCCGAGGACACTTAACAATATACTTTTTTGAAATGTTTTTACATTAGAGAATAAACAAAGAAGTCTAACTTAATAAACAGAGATAATTAAAAGAATATTTACAGTTTTAAAAACTAGGTATATATGTACATCTATATTATTTATATTACAAAACGTACAATGAAAATAACAAAAACCTAACATAAGCTTTACACTTGTGGAGCGGTTGATTGGTTTGGGTGAATAAGACAATCCATTTTGCTTTTACCTAGCTCCATTATCCATTTTTTTATAGCCTTTTTAAACATTTTCTCGTTACTAATTGTTTTAATAGATAAAAGAAGTAGGTTTTAGATTTTAACGTATGTTGTCTTTTAATAACTTTAATATTATTGTGGTTAATAAACAGATTCAGAGTAAAAAATCGATTCAACTATATAATTTTTGTTTACTGACGCTCATTTTGTCGATCCCATAAATAATGCTTTTTAAATAAGTTATTAAATAATAAAGTAGACTCTTTTTAACCTACTCTCCAAAATTAATCTCAATGTCAAATTCCGCGTCAAAAGAAATAAGTATTTGTTCCATCTGCCAGTCTGTAGCACTAACTTGTAAGGAAAGAGTGTTGTGCATACACAACACTCTTTCCTCTATCGTTCTTGCTCTAACTATAATGTTTTTTTTTCATATACAGATATATTTTACATGCCCCTTAATTTATTTAAAAATAAATTAAGACTCCTTATTTCTGGCTGCGATACGATCCCACTTACTGTTTAATGATGCTTACACTTACACACACCTGAACACTTACTCTTACACTAATACATATAAACACACATCTAAACTTACTCTCAAACAAATACACATAAACACACCCTTTTTTGTAACACAATTTAATGATTTGTATGATTCTTATTTAGAAATTTTACTGGTCTGTCTTTAAACTGATTTTTTTAAATGTTACTTTATCATTGTTGACTGTTTGTTTCTTTGAAATAAATAAAAATAATTTACCCCTCAACCGTCAAATTTAATTCGAATCTAGTTACTACTACTTCAATTAACTCGTATACTTCAATTATTCATTTACCTTCTCAATAGCTTTGCCGTATATACTCGTACATAGGTACATGGAAATCATTTGAATAAATCTAAATATAATATTTTGGTTCAACCCCTTTTTAATGGAATCATACATTTTTTCATTTGTTTGTGAAAAATGTTATGATTGTAATTCTTTAATTTCTATAGAATACTTTTAGCAAATTTTAAATGTTCAAATCGACCTTTCATATTGATTTTATACTTGAAGTTTAAATAATAATAATAAAACGTGCTTCTTTACATTTTTCAAAAAAAATTGAAGACTTATCGTCTACAATGGTGTAAACCTATAGCATTAATTACAATGAAACTAAATAAAGGAATAGGACAATGAAACAGGTAGATTATTGTACTGTATTATTAAATGCAATAATTAAGCACTAATTCGATCAAACGAAATGATATCAACCAGAATGACGTATTGTTTCCACGCATCACAGGTCATCGCCGCGGTCCTTTTGTTTTCCGACAAATATGAATCGGGCTTACATACGAAATGCGTCACCTATAGTACAAATACCTCGACATAAGCTGCCATAACGAGCTGTGAAAGACAAAGGCACGAACGCCAGTAGAATACGTCACACCAGCACTGCGACAAGCAGTACTTGACATGGATATACTGATGGCAGTTATCGCTATTTTAAAAAAAAAAATCATGAACATGCAAATTATTTAAGCCCATAAAGTGAAATACAGCCGCTATGGTAAAATGTATATTTTTCACAGAGGGCCTTACTCATAAACTTGGTATAAAGTTACGCCTAGTCATAGTGGTAGAATCCGAATAAGAATTCCATCCTTATCATAGTGGTAGAGATGATATTCCCATTCTTATTCTATCTCTACACCTAGGCGTAACTTTATACCAGGTTTATAATTAATGCCTAATTTATGCAAAAAAACCGTGATTTCTTTCAGATTTATTATGGAGGTGAGTAAGTATCTACTTTAGGGGCATTACTTATTAATCTGGTGTAAAGTTACCCTAGGCATAGTGAAAGAATAAGGGTGTATTTTGTTCTTCATTCGTATTCTACCACTATGCTTAGGCATAACTTTACACCGAGTTTATGTGTAACAAGCCATCTCGATACATGTATTGTTTTGTTCTTGACAGGCACTGTAGTGCAGTTGGTCAGATAGCTAACTGAGAAACTAGAGTCGTGGGTTCGATTTTCACCAGTTGAGAGAGAATACTTTTTTCTCAATCGGTGGTGGTATGGTTTTCACAGCTTTTTTCCACATTCCTTCTTTCCCACTTACTGACAAGCCTCTAAAATAGAGGCATTGCGAACTATTCCTTTAAGAAAAAAAATAATTATAATTTTCACACAGATTTTGTTTTGTTATTATCAAAGAATTACCAAGCAGGTGCTTGTTATTATTGCTATCGTGAAATGATTTAAAATTCACAATGCTAATGTTAAATAAGCCATCGCTGCGTGTGATACTCGTAGATAGTGAAAATAAGCGCTCTCGTCGACAGTGGTGGACTGTAAGTGGGAGTTGGTCTTCTGCGGCGCACTTGCGCCGGTGAGTTGGTTGGCTACTGCGCAGCCTATGGCGGTTGGCGCTGGTACGGCTGCAGGCGTCAGGCATGACTGGCCAAGTGGAAACCTTCCAGCAGTGGAGCATCCAGCGCCAACACGGGGGTTGATGGGGGAATGGGGACACCGGGAACCGTAGGATCGCTGACCCGTGTGGAGCCGCCTTTTGCTGGGAAATAACACACAGAGCCGTGACAGATGGGAAGGATATATTATATACATCGGTATATAAAACGTACAATATAACAATGTACATAATATATCTGCTCTTCAACTGTTGGATCTGATATCATCATCCTTATCCGCACCCGGTGGTACATGGGGCACTGCATCATTAAATAAGATGCGACGCATCACGATCATCTGCCAGTCCATGGACATTAAAATACTTCAGAATAAAATCACCTTTAAAAACCACTGTTTTATACTGACTTTCCCGGGGTTCGAACCCGGTAGCGAATAGGCGAATGCGCAAACCGCTATGCTACGAGACGGACTTTGCTCCACTGAATTATCTTTTTCGGGATTTTTACCTAAAGCAGTAATCAAGTCGAGAACGCTCGCCCAGATACTATTACCTAAACACACAGTGCTGTCAATATGTTTCTTATTTTGGTGATACCGTGTGTGTTAGATTTGTTCCGACGTTTCGGCTACCATTGCAGGGGGCATCTTCAGGGTAAACTAGTTTACCCTGAAGATAGCTCCAGCAGTGGTAAAATAAGTTTATCTTAAAGATGGCTCCTGCAATGGTAGCCGAAACGTCGGAAAAATCCAACTCACACGGTATCACATAAATAGAAACATATTGACAACAGTGACCGTAAAAACCTTCGCACCTATTTACACAGGGCTGTATTCTAAGTCCTCCTGGACACTGACCAAAAACATGCTTCAAGACTAACTTTATTGTTCAAACCACTCCTGGAGCTGTTTTGAATATTTAAACGATTTAAACAATATTCAAAAAAGCAACCAAGATATTTTATACTTTTTCTCTGTATCCGGGCGGATTAAGAAAACAGTTCTGTTTTCGAAATAAAACCGGAACCTTGGACGAGTGCTTTCGACTCAATGGCTACTCTCAGGCTAAAGTCCTGAATAAAGAAATTGAATGGAAAAGGTTCCGCCTCATCCTGTGGTTGGCGCGTTCGCCTACAATGTTTCAGGTCCCGGGCTCGATTCCGTAGAAGGTCAACAAAAAATATTTATTAAAAGGGCGGTTCAACACTGCGATGTTCCATGTTCCTGGACCGGTACCCGAAGCGTAAGGCTGATTACCTTACATTCATGTAACAGATGAACGACGCTGCATTTAGTGAACGAATGCAGGAAATGCAGGTTCGATGATAAATTGATATTAATAAATTATTATGAATTTCATTAGATTATTTATAAATATTACTGTATTCACTCAAAGAAATAAGGAACCAATTGTTGAAAATGTCGCATTGGCAAAGCTTATACGTGTGTACAAAACATTGTAGAGTAGTGTGTAAATAAATTGCGAAACAACTAAAGTACATTTAACGAGTCGTCATTTTTTTATACTTAAAAATATTTTTTATCTAAAAACATATTTAAACCGATGGCATTCTTTTTCATTGCCATTTTTGATCGTTTTTGGGTTAAACATCTCATGTCTGGCATATAATGCTAACATTTTTTTATATACGTAATATAGCACCTTAGAGTTTAGAAGAATGCATGTTGCCAGTTAAAACACCGTATCTTCTGAAGGGGGATCTCAAAGATGCCCTGAAAGCCGTAAGCGTTCGATTTTTTTATGAAGATTAGTGCAATTAGACCGAGAAGTTTTATTGATACCTTAAACTAATGATGTAAAAATATAATTTCACAATGTAAATGTCAAAATTTTAAGTTGGTACCTACTGCCAGTTTTTGTTTATGCAAGTTCATGATTTTTTTTAAAGTTTTAAGCCAAAATTACAACTTTTATTTATTATTCAATAAAGTTAAATACTCTTTTCTAGTAAACGGTTTTTTTTTACATCAAAGCGCAAAATGACAGTGACTAGAATCTGTAACGGTTTAAACTTACTGAATCCACGGCCAGTCGTAAGGTGCATCAAGTGCACCGTATAATATATACGTAAACGAGCATGCATATGTGTACCTAGTACCCACATATCAAGTACATAGGTATCGAGTAATAATAAGGGACCCGCTTTGCAACCCAACCCGCACAGGACTAAATGAACAATACACCTGGCTGGTATGTACAACCAACATTCTTTTTCCGTCGGCATCGGTAATTATTTAAGTGAAAAAATATTTCACATTAAATTTGAGCTATTTGAAAACGAAATTCAGTCCTTATTTTTTGCAAAACGTTATAATGGTAAATAGACGCTGTTTATTTATGGTTTATTTATTTTTATTTATTTAAAACGTCAAGTACGAAGAATAAGTACTTTGGCGGACTAATTGCTAAAAGAAATATCTTCCAGTCAACCAAAATAAAACAAAATGGTTTAACAGTCAACAATATTTTGAGTTTGTCCAAAGTTTTGTAGACATGGACTGGATTCAACTCCCCGGAGAGCTGTTGACATTAACATATTACAACAGAGATGAAGAACATTTTAGAAAAGGTAATATAGAAGTCTAGGCATTTACAGGGCTTATGACCTGTCATTGGCTTGTTTCAGTGGCCACTTTACACACTGTGTAATATTCACCATTCTGCCCATATTTGAACATCTATATTCCTTGAATTCTTTCATCTGCTAATGTTTGTAAAGTTAAAGAGCTGAAACCTTTATTTATGCGGGTGAGATTCATCTAATTGAATTACAAACTTACTTCACAAAAATTAACGGCATAAGTATTAAAGTAACAACTTCTTTTGTTTCGATATCGTTGTTGAGCTAAATTTGATTATATCAATAAATTAAAGTATCTACAACTTATAACAATAAGTATGACTACAATAAATAAAATTATAATAAAAAAATACACAAAAAATCTTCAATCAAAAACAAAAATATTAAACATGAGAGTACATATCAAATTATTTAATGGATTCTTTATTAGACTTGACTATCAACAATGATGAATAAAACAGATTTACTCGTATGTCATTACTGGCAATCAGATGCATGTAGGTAACTGGTGAATTTAATGAATAATTGGTACTATGATGATGACTACTAAAGAAAAAACTAAGTCTATTTGGCCTATGTAAGACTCGAAAATGTACAAAACTTAACAGTCCAGAGCAAGCTATGGTATTTTTTGATAATCATTTGAAATAGAAAAATAGGTGATTTACCATTTATCTGTTTGGTAAAAGTAGTAAAAGAAAATTTAAATATTTTGATTAACCCTCGAGAATTATTATCTAGTACTTCTGTATAGATAATATTTAGAATAGGTAGGGGCTAGTCGTCACATGTCCTAGTTATCACAATAGCCATATCTCCGAACGATGATAAAATTAGAATATATTTTCTCCTGTTATTTCGAAACGCTTTTCAATACTAGCAACCTCAGAAAGTGTCATGGCTTCCGACTTACTGTGTTGTGAAATATTGTCTGAAAGATAAAAACATTGATGGTGAATAAAAAGATGGATTTTTTATCTACTAAAACTATTGAGAGTAATATTTTTCTCCATTTTTTTAATGATTTCTCTCTACCACGTTAACTGACGACAGACGCACTATACAAATTAGATGTACTAGGTATACATTATTAGGCCCTGTAAAGTAGGTACTCGTACAAACAGGTGAACCGCCGCGCCGAGCCGTACAGTTCCTTATCGTGTCCCGAGATCTCCTGACAACCGCAGTATATCGGACACACGGTACTTAAATTCAAATGACTTCTTATTAAAATGAGAAATGTGTGTAATGTTTCGGTTTTTTGTTAATCGATGTTAAAGTGTCACGGAAAATTGCCGCCACGCTTCACCCTTCTGGTCACCCGGGGCTATAAATGCTTTCTTAAAAAAAAGCATTTTTAAATTATATACCATTTAGTTCAGCTTTTGAGTAGTGTACTGCCTAAAATTCACCGCATATTACTTTTAAAAAACTGTCTAGTATTTTCACTATTGTCCACTAACCATGCGTGGGCAATGTGGGTATCATACTGAAATTCGTTAATAAACTCAAACATCGAACGTGTGAGTGATTTATGTATTTTTTTTTGTATAATTCACTTATTATATTTTTCTAGGCGGACGAAGAATACAGTTTTGTGTGTGAAATAGAAACAAAACCCTGGACCCCAATTTCTCATAATTTCCAAGCAGCGTTTTCGACTCGGTGGCTGCTACTTAGAAAAAATCCTGAATGCGCGCATTGTAGCAGCAAGACGTGTTGTAATATAGATTATTTATAAATATTTATAATTTAACCTTATTGGAAATAGGTAAATACAGTAGCGAGCTCTGAAATCTTTCCACCTATTGGACAAAGCTAGTGCTGGTATAAATTAGTTTTAAGAACTAATTACCCCCACGAATAGGGTCTTACTCAAATAATGAGACCGGTTTTATTGTGACTTTCAACGTGTTGACATCAAGTATTAATATTTTTTAGAATTATGGCATAATTTAAGCAATTAAGCGTTTTACAAAGTGAATTCTAGAGCTATGGCAGTTCAGATTGGATGTAGTCACACTGCAGTGTTAGATTGTTTAAAAAAATTAAAGGTTCTGCAAGTCTAGGGCGAAAAAAAGGTACTGGACATTAAAAAAAACAACACATGCTGAGGATCGACTGCTAAAGCAAATCTGTTCGCAGAATCGATTCAAAAGTGCCGTGGATATGAGGACAGAGTTCATAAAGGCTGGTGGTTCTGAAGTCTGTGTTCACACCGTACGCCAAAGACTCCGGGAGAGCGGCTTTTTGCCAGGAGGCCTGCAAAAAAGCCAGTACTTACCAAACAAATGCGTATTGCCCGCTTAGAATGGGCTAAAATATATAAAACTTGGACTGAAATCGATCGACGATGAATTATTTTCTCCGATGAGAGTAAATTTAATTTATTTGGTTTGGATGGAATTCAGTACGTGAGACGAAGATTTGGAGAACGTTTAAGCAATGAGTCTCTTAGACTAACAATAAAGCATCCTGGCGGACAAATGGTCTGAGGATGTTTCTCCTTTTATGGAGTGGGGCAATGGGGAACTGTGAATGCGGAAGTTTACAAAAAAAATAATTAAAAAGTATTTATTCCCGTCAATTGAAATGCACTATTCCTATATTTCTGAGTGCATTTTCCAAGATGACTCTGCACCAAGTCACCAAGCAAAAACTGTAAGCATTTTTTTTCTGACACTGATATATAATGTTCAAAAAAAAATATTTAAAAAACATAACAATTAAATCAAAGAATATATGAAAATTTATGAAATTCCAACACCGGATTGGCCCAAAATGGCAATTGAAATAAATAAACTGAAGCCTTCGTTTTTCCTTTGGGAAAACCTTAAAACATCATCGAAAAAGTGTGGCTTGAAATTTTTTCCCAAAACTACATACAAAATTTGGTGAAATCTATGACAAAACGTATTAAAGCAGGAATAAAAAAAAGGAGGGACAACAAAGTAGGTACTTATTTTGTTGTTTTTTGATTGTTAGTGTTATGTACCTATGTAATTTTATTTTAAATAAATATGTTGTTTTTAAAATTATATGAGCATTTTTAGTTTTTTGTGCGAAAAATCGAAAATCTACGAATCAACTATAAAATTATGAAGAAAAAAAATTTGGCCACTAAATAGGCACTTTTTTGTATATCATCGTTAAACAGTGTTGCTTAATAATATGGACTGCAAAGCTATCAAGAAATCACAATAGATCCCACCCGCCTATGCGCTGTGGAACTGCAAAGCATGATGAGTTATTTTTTTGTACAGCGCCCTTGAGGTAATTTATAAAAATTATGCCATATAAATTATCCTGAATAACATGTAGGTTTTTTGTACGAATTTAGAAGAAATTAATAAATGCACTCTGAACATTGGGAAAAGTTATTTGTCTTATTAAAAAGGATCGAGAAACTTAAATGACTACAACCGGAACAAGAAAATGATTTCAATCCAGAATGCATAAGCGTGTGAAGCGTTAAATCCGATTTTAGAGAAAATACACTCGGAACGTTGTAATAATTTTAATCCAGAGCGCGTCAGTATGTGTAATGTAAAAAAGGTTTTAGTGGAATAGAGCTCTAGAGAGCTGATTTTTATTTAATAACTGTATTTTTTTACGGTGATGACTGACTACTAGAACCTATACAACTATACATGTTTTGTATATGTAGAAAGTTATTTTCATATTCCGGCCCGCACCTTGGAAGGGATTTTTCAATTTGGCCCAGATTAGAAAAAGATTGCCCATGCTTGGTCCATCTATTTGTTATTTGAAACAATAATCAGCTCGATAATTACAATCGTTTACTGTTTTTTTATTGAAACATTTCATTTTATTTAATATTTTACGTTTATGTGATCATTTATAATAATTTGGACCAATCCATTAACATTTGAAAATAACATAAACCAGATGAATTTCCGTACATGGCAAATATTGTGATTATTATTTTAAAAGACTGTAGATTTATAACTTGATTAATTTTAAGTATGGATAACGCAACTTTTATTTAAATTATCCAATTGAGTGGAATATTCTATACCTCATGCATGTCAGACATTAGACCACAGCTTGATTATGAATCAATTAATATCAAATAGATAAAGAAAGTATACATTACCAGTTATCATTTTTACTGTATTACTTTGTTGTACTAATGTTGCTGAACGATCCGTGATATTCACAACTCCAATTAGGCGCCTTATTTTTTCATTTCTTTTTCTGACTCTCAGACATATACCGAGCATCTATCTTTCCATGGATCGTTGCGTGCATCATAGTTTTTGTTTACTTTTCTGCACTACATACAAGATTTCTAGTCCGTATGTCATCACCGGTCATATTCACGATTCATAGTCTTGTCTTTTTAAGCATACATATTTGAACAAATAATTGTTTATTATTTAAAATATTTTTAAGTTTGACAAAAGCAGCCTAACTTAGCCCTATTCTTCTTGGCAACTCCGCTGTTTGGTTATCTTTACAACTTTTTACTTTTCAAGTTTGACTTTGTGTCTTAGATATGTGTATTCATCAACCACTTCAATTTTATTATTGTTTATGAAAATGTCTCTCTTTATTGGACTCATAATCTTTGTTTTATGAATATTAATTTCCAAACAAATCCTTTCTAAAGCCTCGTGTAGTTCCATAATCATTTCTCTTAGTGCATATATGTTTTTAATTATGACCACTATGTCATTTGTGAATCTGAGGTGACTCGAGTACATGCCATCTATCTTTACACCCTTATTCCCCCAATTTAGGGGTAAAAGTTTAAGTTCATCCTCTAGTAGTTCATCAAAAGTTTAGTTCATCATCTAGTGTAAAGAGTTTTAGCCCCTTGTCTGACACTTTTCTCAATTTTCATTTTATCAGTTTTTGTGTCCTCATCAATCCTCACATCCATAGTAGCGTTGTGATAAATGAATTGTATTCATCTAATGTTTCTAGAATTAACTCTGGCATTTGGGAGTGCTTTAATAACATAGCATTTTTTAACCGAGTCGAATGCTATTTGATAGTCTTTAAAAGCTAAATGTAATGTTTTGTTGTATTCAGTTGACTTTTCAATAAGTAGTCAAATTGAGTGGATATGGTCTCTACTCTTAAAGCTTTTGCGAAAGCCTGCTTGCTCTACAGGTTGATAGGAATCAAGTTTTTTTTGTTAATCGGTTTGTTAGAATTTTTGTTAACAATTTATAAAGTTGTGACAGTAGACATTAGTGGTTTAAAATTTTCGAGATTGTCACTATCGCATTTATAAAATAACAATTTGAGTTTTGAATAACATTTTGCCACTCATCGGGTACTTTTTCCACCCTTTAACATTATTTATCAAGTAATATTATTATGGCTTCATTTAGTTTTCTGTCACCTAATTTTAACATTTTAATATTTCAGACCATAATCCCAAACCTAGAATACAAGATTATTTTAAAATATCTTTCAAAATGGCTTCTCATTACAATTTTTAATAAATATAACAAATAACATCATTATCTTCATTAATATCAAATGAGAGTGTTTTAATCAAATTATATTATTAATTGATTTATAAAATTTTAAAATTACAGATGGAAATGTGAAGAACAAAGTAATTGTAATTTTACTATCTTTAGCAACATTGTGTTTCTTGGGTTATAAAAAACTGTTTATTAAATACACACAGTTCAATTACCCGTCACAATTCGTTCCAAAGGTTTTCCAGAGAAAACGTGCGGCGAGAATGCGTTAGCCGTCACAAGCGACATCGACAGTCGCGTCACGCATACGCACAATATTTTTTTCTATTTGTTTCATTTCAGCTCGAGGCTAGTTTTTTCTCCATCCATCGTACTGCGTACTGCGCATTGGATTTCTAGAACCACTTGACCTAATTGATCACGCGAATTTTTGCGACCTAGTCACGCGCAACTAGCCTGGTGCAACGCGTCTCCAAAAAAGGGCATAACGTGTGAAGAAACTATACACTTGTACGCAGAAAACCTTAAGGTAAGTTTTATTTATAAAGATAGCTGCTTAGATCGTTTTCATCTAAAAAACATTTGAAAAACACCATTAAAAGTGCTAATATTTTGATTGTCTTATTCATTAGGCAGATATTTTAATTTAAAAGTAAGAAGGAACACGCAGATGGAAATGTATTATTTAAAGGGTGACTACTGCACCCGTCACACGTCGAGCTATTAATTTCATGTGCCAGCAGTTCGTACGAACTATGCCCAGAACTCTCCACTTATACGTTTTGCTCGTGTATATAATTTGAACTTTCCCCTTATTGATCTCTTTGTTTGTACCAAATTAACATTTAAAATGCGCGTTTTAAAACACTTTTTTGTCTTATATTTAGTTTCTATAATATAATCTTATTTTATCTCTAATTATTAATATTTTGTATATTTTTAGATTTTTGACACTTGTGCAAGAATATTTACACACATGTTCACCCTCATTCTATTATAACACCGCTTACCCACCCTCTCACACACTTACACTGACACAAACACTCTAACATGTATGTATTGTACGGGTATTCAATTTATTTCTGTGGATATCGGTTATTGGTTTTATTCTCTTTAAATATTTTATTTGTTATACATTTTTTTTACATGTATTACTGTTGATATCCCTAATAAAATATTTTTTAAAAGTCTTAATTATTTATCTATGGTTCTTTATTATTTGTATGATTTCTTGTATGATTTCTTCCAGTATTGCTTCCGCTTGGTATGCGCGGCCTATTAATTCCTTCCTTGCAGCTTTCATTAATGCAATTTAGTCTTTCAATACGTCTTCATAAGGGGTTTTTTTTTTAAATTAATCAATTTGACTTACGACGCTCTAAGAGAGGTGACAATATACGCACTCGTTATGTGTAAGAAAGAGATAACGAATTTATTTTGTATGTCTTAACACGGAAGTTACAATAATACTTGATCATACTTAAGTTTCGGTGGTTTGCATGTGAATTTGTTTTAAAATAAATTGATATTTTAATTGCAACGAATTGCTATTTTAATCCATAATTTAGCGTATCAGTATAAACCCTTTAGTGGGTTTTATACTGAAATATTTTTGTGCAGACGATGACAATTGAATTGTAGGTTATCTTCAGTATCCATTTAAACTTTAAAAACTAAGTTTGAGTTACGATAAAAACGTTACTAGTGTATAGTGTTAAGAATAAATATATATAAAAAATTATAAAATGTATAACTTATGTCGTTTTGTGAATAATAATGTGATATAAAAGTCGATGAAACAATGATTTTTAAAACGTAATTTATGTTTTGTTTAGAGAACTATCCTACTCGGTAAGGAATACTTATAAATTAATTAGCTTTTATCTCATTCATTAAAAAATAGTTTTTTATTTCAAGACAAGTTATAATAATCAGACTTAAACAAAGATGCACCAGTACGCTAATGAATTATCCAGCTGTATAAATTAATTTTTCGACATTCGGCCCAAAACACGAAAAAGCCGCGCGGATGGGTCGTTGTTTTCTAATGACTAATTCCAATTTTTTTTTGCAATCATGTTTTTTTTTAAATGCATTTTTTAAATCGAATGTCTGTGCTACATTAAAAAATATTTTTACTAATACTAATAGCCGCTTGTGCCATTTGTTATGGATTATTTTTCAAATATAAAATAGACTGGTTTTGTATGTGCCATACTACCGCTATGGACATTTTATCAGAATTTTCGTAGCTTAGCAATTTAAAAACTCACCGCTCGCACTGGTACCAGGAGCACTTCAAAAAAATTAAAATTTTATTGTGTTTGTCATGGCAGTGTTTATAAATCTGTTTCATAATATTTCGAGTTTTCTGCAAATGTAAACACTTTTTTAACAAAATTCTATTGCCAGAGGATGCTTAATGATTTCACGTTACTTTTTTGCGACACTTTGACCTAAATATCAAAGATTATTAAACTGCTCCGCGATGAATTGTAATGTTTTCTGTTTGAATGGTGGATAGCAAAGATAAATATGAATAATTATTCTAAGAATTCGTCAGAAAAATATTATTATATTTTTAATAGATTTTTTATATTGTGGGATGGGACTATGAAAAAAAAATCAATATAATAATCAACGATGAAGTGATTGTAAAAATATGCTACCCGAGGGACCCTTGATACCCTCCTAAGACCCGAAAAGGTTAATTAGTATTGTAATGCGTTACATTTTGTAACCATAATGTAAGACAGTTTTCTATTTTTATACATGTTCAATATGATTTACAGTAAGTTAAAGACTGCGTGTTAAGAAAAGTGATTATTTATAATGTACATTTGTATTAATCTGATTCAACACCATTTTGCCCTAGAAATAAAATAGAATAACAATTAAAATATTGTCTTGAATGCTTTAAAATTAGTATAATTATTATTTAAGAATACAGATGGGAGAAATAAAATTATTTTTTACAATTAATAAACAAAAACGTTTATAATTTCAGTTTAATTACGTTAAACCTTTAAGTTACTATTAGTAATGATGTGGATGGGGATATCTGAGCTTTGAAGAAATATAGAATAGTAGTTATTTCATTGTTGTTATTCTCGAAATATTTTTTTATTTTATTTACATATATTAAATAAAATAATTCCATTTAAATTTTTCAATTTATTTATTTATTAATATATATGAACATTACAAAATGGAATATCTTAATTCATACATAAATAAATAATTAAAATAATAAGGTAAAATTAGGTATATATAAAAAAACACATTAGTTTACATAATATCCAAATAATAATATGTTAAAAAAGTAAGAGAATCTTGGAACAAAAAACTTCCTCAGAGACGTGAAAAATGTCAATGTCCAAATTGATATTGTTCAACATGGAGATAGCCCTTCCAACAAGCATAACCATTGGCAGGTTGGTCCTGTATATTGGAATGTGAAACAGTATATGCTGACGCTGATAATATGATCTCTTGTAGACGCATGGCTAGAATTGCGTCAGTGTTTATTTTACAAACATTCGTCTTATTTCCAGTACCATTAAGAAATGGAATAGTGTCTAATACGAGTATGATCACGTATATCAGTTTATCATTTCTGGATGCAATGCGATCCCACTTACTATTTAATGATGCACGCTCCTGAACACTTACTCCCACACTAATACACATAAACACAAATCTTCACTTACTCTCATACAAATACACATAAACACATCCTTTTGTTGTAACACAATTTAAAAATATATATGATTTTTATTTAGAAACTTTGCTGGTCTGTCTTTAAACTGTATTTCAAAAAATGTTATTGTATCATTGTCGACTGATTGTTTCTTTAAAATAAATAAACAATATTTATTTGATAGGCTACTATTAAACTATTGAATATAATTAAGTAATGGTGTATATTAAGCCAAATATGTCAATATTATAAATGTTTGTAAAAGGCAGATTTGCCGTTTATGTTAATAAAATAAAAATAAAATAACCGCTTATCGACTTTTCTATGTATACAGGTTTAGATACGTTCCCGTCTCTTCGTCAGGACACTAATCATACTTTCAGACAGGCAGATCCCACTTTTCACCTTCACAGTTGTAGTAGTTGCACAAATATTCAACAACGTGCTGATACGACACATCCTATCAGTAGTTAACACCAACTTGCAAAAACAGTTTTGTTATTATATTATTCATATTCGTTTATGTTACGATATCCGTAATTTGTGAAACTACTATGGTAATTGCGAATAGTGGGATATGCATGTTAGTATAATTAGTGTATTACTAGTTTAGCCTCGACAGTGCCTTATTACATTTATTTTTCGACACGTTGGCGTGCTACGCTAGGTCGAACTCCTTATGTATGTTCTTTTTTATGTTTTAAATAATATATATTCAATACTGTTTAATCGTCACTTTTAGGATGTATTCCTCTAAATTGGATTATGTAATTTCACCGCATATTAAAATAAACTATTTCATGCATCAATTTTTTTTTAATGTGCCCACCCACGCGGGAATCGAATCCAGTTTCCTCGTTTGGTGGCAGACCGTGCAAAATGACACCTAGAGAATTGACGTTATTTTATCGCGACAGAAATGCTTCCTTTTTACGAAGGTACGTTTGGTATTATTCCGTTGAAACAGTGAGGAAAGAAAACAAATATTTATGTTAATCCAATGCAAATGATATGTACCGATCGGATAGCGATACTGGCATTTCCTTCCGCCGCGCCGTAATTATAATCGGGTTATTCCTAACGGTCACTGGGGATGATAATATTTAGCCCGACACAGTTTACAGTTTAGGTGGCCAACAGAACAGAATATACAGGTACAACTACACCAAGTACTATTTGCTTCAAGTTTTCAAATTAACGTTTTCATAATGTCAGTGTCGATGAAATCAGTTTTTTTTTTCGATCAATAAATGAAATTACGTTTTTTTGATTTGCTCAAATGTGTAGGTGAAGTATTATTATTATGGATAACTTATATGGCGCCATTTTCGAGGGCGCTTTCCATAGTGTTTCTTTTTTTAATTGAAGCTTTTAAATTTGTAATTTAATTAAAACAACTTATTTTGTTGTCACATGCTACGGATTTATTCAAATGATTTAGAGAACAAGTGGGTTTTAAGTTTTTTACGGAACATCACTTCACTTTCACAGTCTCGCACCTCTACTGGGAGAGCATTCCATGCCATGGGGCCTGCGACCGAAAATGCGCGTTCACTAAATATAGTGCGCGAAGTCATTTAGTCAGATGAATCCCTCCCGCATCAATAACGGTTTCAGATATTTTACTTCACGAAAAATCAACAAATAAAAAAATGGAAGAAATACAGTGTTCAAAAATAGGCAAAATAGTGAATGTTACGCAGTGTGTAAAGTAGCCTCTTAAACCAGCCCACGACAGGTCTTAAGCCGTGCAAAAACCTTTTTTTTTATATTTCCTTCTTTAAATTGTTCTCCATCTCTTTTATATAAGTGTTAATTTACTGAAATGTTTCAATCAGTGTAAATAAAATTCATATAATTTTTTAACCATTTTCTAACAGTTGTTTGTAACAGTGCTAGAAAATAGGAACCAAATCGTGGTAGAGTGGGTTTTGAACTTCGGACTTTAATTTTTTAAAGTGTTTGCATATTAATTAAAATATTATGTACAGTTACTAGCAATCTCACTTTGAATAAAAACGTATTCTGGTAAAACTAAATGCTGTTTTGCGTTATAGTTCTTTGAGTTACATACAATCATAAGGTCATTTAAGAAGTATTTATCTACTGGCTTGCATGTCCATTTACCAAAAGTTAATATAATTGTTAGGTTTTTATAATTTATTCATTTTTAAAATTGAACAATTATTTGATTTTCATTTATTATTTCCTCTTTTATTAATTTTGTGATTTTCGTAGATATTTTAAATAAAATATGACGAATATTTTAATTTTCCGTTACATTTTTTCATCTACATTTTATTTAATAACAAAAAAAGTAGGTATAGGAATGTGAAATATCTGAATTATATTTTTCACGTCAATCTCGCGGTCTAAGGTCAGAGTATTTGCCTACCATGTAAGAGGTCTCGGGTTCAATTACCGACATCGTTGGCATAAAATGTTTTTTTACAAAGTGATTTATGTTAGAATGTTATTTCATGGTCCTGAGACTGGCGTTTTAAATGTAAGACTGGTCATTTTACCTTTATGTAACAAAAAAAAGTATCAAATTACGCTGCGTTTTGTGATTTTTTAAATGAAATAAATAAGTCTATGCGTTGTTAAGATATACCCAAATATTTCAATTTTCGGGGTTATTTTTAATGAGTTGTTAATAACACATTGGAAGAAAATGCGAATTAAGTTGGGGTAGAGTGGGGCTCGAATCTCAAACTTCTGATTCGTGGAACTGTGACACTAGCCACGGAACCACAACCCGGTACCAATACAATTTTTGCAAAGTTAGATGAAAGAAATGGAATGGTAATGATATTACAAAAATAAAAAAGAAACATCTTTGTGTTTACCACTTTTTTTTTCTACCTACCGGTTTCAAAGCTACACAAGTTTCTTTATGAAGGTATAATTTACTAACGAATCTTTTTCTATTTTATTTTTATAATGTGTGCTAAATATTAAATCGAAACATATGGAGCTAATAAATCAAATATTTTTGTCATGTTGTTATTTATACGGGAGGTGTGAAGTGAGATAGATACGATTTTTTAAAACTGGACAGGAGTGGACTAAAAAAAATATTGTTTATTTGGTGATTTATTATTTTTGTCATTTTAAATCCCTTTTTTTTATTTGTGGTTAAAAACAAAGTTGTTTTATATTTATTATATTAAAATAAATAATCTCAAAGTTAGTGCTTCAAATATAAATTTCATTGGTTGATATTTTTCATATTTCTGGTGATAAATGCCATTCTGCTTGAATCCATGACACAGGGAATTATTAAATAATAATTTAAATTGTATTAGCAATAGATCCTATAGTTTACTGTCAGTTCCAGGATGCAGAACTAAGTTCGCACAGAGGCACTCCTTACATGTTGGTTCAAGATCCTTCAATCTTTTAACTAAGGAATTACAAAACATTAACTCACTGGTACAGTTTAAAGTAGGTTTGAGGTCTTGGATTAGCATGGAAGGAACTGATAGACACCTTTTTTTTTTTTTTAATTTACATTAAAAAATGCATATTGCAAATAAATCCGGTTTTTATAATACCAGCATATGTTAATTTTCTTTTTCTTTTCTTTTCTTTTCTTTTCTTTTCTTTTCATGGTCATACCATATGTATATCCTATAAACTTATAAATAATTAAAAAATGAATGGCCCACGATCAGACGCTGAAGTCTTTGTGGCCATTTTTTCAAAATTATGGCATAGCTTAATTTTAAGATGTATTTTTTAAAGTGTATTTTTGCAATTAAAATTATATGTATGGAAAAATAAACAAATATATATTTTTTTAAATAAAATCATGTGACATCACAAGACGCTTTGCTTTATACTTCAGTTAGGAGCGAATGTGAAAAAGAAGAAGAGGAAGAAATGCCACGTCAAAAAATAAATAACGTTTATTTAAACAAAAGAAAGCAAACGCTGCCAAATAAAATCAAATAACGGATTTCATATTTACATATTACATCAAAGTTTAATTCATTTTTAAATTTCGTATTTTATTCATTCATTTATTCATTTCATTACACATTCACTAACTTACTCGTACTATGTACTATGGCTTTTTGGACTGTGCCCGCCATATAATTAACAAGGAAGAAAACAGTAACTTTAAATAAATAATAATTTCTAATAATACAATAGTTATACTCAGAATAACAATCCGAAAAAATTTTCAATTTTCAATTTATAATATATAATATTATAAATTGAAAATTATGTAGTTTATCAGTTAGATCAGATTGGTTGAAATGAATGATTCATTAAACGCTTTTTGCAGCACTGCCGTTAGTTTTTTAATGTACTTTGGATTTATTTTCTAAACAATTTTGATTAAATCATACAGTCAACTATACTAAATATGATTACGAAAGTATCCTTGATTTTAATATTGAAATGGTCGTTTTTTATAATCGACTAAAGAACAAAACGATGTTATTTAACTTTTGATTGTTATTTTCCTTAAGAAGACATATGTGCCTTTCGTTAATTCATGAATATGGATTAGATCCTGCGACTTCCGATGTCCTTAATAAACTGGGGTGATAAAAATTATCCCCCGCGATCGGTTAAAAGATACCACGGTATAATATATGAATAAAACCAGCCTGTTGAGCGGAACATAACAGTTAAGGTTTACCTGAAGGCTATTATTTAGTTACAAGGGACTTCTCACGCTCAGGAATTTCATTAAAATGTTCATAATACTAATCACACTTTTTCTGTACTCAAATCTAAGTGGCAAAAAGTAAGAAAATCCCCTTAACTACTGTTTATTTATTTTAGCAATTTAATGTTCTGTCACAAATAACTTTCATCGAGGGCCATTCGATGTTGCGTACAACAAAGTCCTAAATCGAGTCAACAAAGTCTCTCGAGTGTCAGGATATCTAAAAGGGAAAGTATAAATAAAAAAAGATGCGATTTGACAGCAAAGATAGAATATATTAGACATGTGTATGACCCATCTTGATATTCTATTCTGTAAAAACACTAGCGGACACCGCGAGAACGAAGAACCTGCTAAGAGAACATCAGAGATGAAGGTCCTCAGATCAATTACCGAAAACACTGCGCGACCGAGTCAGAAATGATTTTATGCAGGAAACGTGCGAAGTCGAAGATATAGTGCACTAAGCAGATCCCGTGGAAGATTCTGGGAAGACCAGATAAAATATATTTTTTTATAGACAGAAATGGTGCGAAAGGTGAAGGCCAGAATTCACCGTAACCCACGACAAAGCGCAGTTCAATTGGTAAAAAATGTCAATGTGTATGCTTGTAGGATGGGACGCATATTTAAAAATGAACTACAATTAAAGTCCTACAAAATACAAAAAGTGCAAGATTTAACACCTGCACAAAAGGCAGTTCACCTAGCAAGGCAAACGTGTTAAAACACTTGCATGTTGGTGGCGAGCTAGAATATTGGGTCTTTTCTGATGAATTTCATTTTACGATTCAGCAATGTGTAAACAAACAAAACAATCATGTATGGTTAGATTTCAAATTGAAAGATAATTTAGACTAGCGGATTGCTCTGCGAAAGTAAGCGCCTGCATCAGTAATGGTTTGGTGGCCGCGGTAACTGCCACAAAACGTTCACCACTCGTTTTCGAAAAGATTTTAAATAATGCCTCGCTATCTTGGGCACGTGAAAAATTTCGTAGAAACCATTCGACGTTTCAACAAGACTCGGCACCATTCCATAAAGCCCGTGAAACCCAAGAAAACAGCCCCCGATTTCGCCGATTTCCAGCTCAGCTTTGTCAAAAGGAAAATAAAAAGCAGGACCCTTCAACTCTGAAACGATCGTTATTTAAGTAAACCTGCCGGAAGTATTACCAAAATGTTTTTAACTATAATTTTCCATGACTATGATTTCAGGAGAATGCAGAAAGCTGGGTACAAGCTCACCCAGATTCTCACGGGTCATGGTGGGTTTATGAGCTACCTGCATTGCTTAATTTTTTTTGCACCACAACAGGCCAGGAGGCCTAATTACAGTGGTGAATTACATCACAGAGCACCCAGGCTTGAGAAAAATCACATTTAATTTTTCTGTTCTCACCGGGAATCGAACCCTAAACCTTCCGTGCGTGAGTCAAGCGTCTTGACCACCACACCACGGAGGTCGCAAGCTTTCCGAGATTGACAGCTGCCCATGCGACGCTGAAACTCTTTAAGATGTTCCTCACCTGTTAATGCATTGCCCATTTTTCAGCTTTCAAAGACAACAGCTGGAGGCGCGATGCAGAAGCCTGGGTGAAGATCTTTGCGACATCCCATCGGTGATATGTAATAAAGAACTCACTCATATTCCCGTATTTTTTCCCTGGATAATGGCACTAGAGCAGTGATTTTTGCACGATTTTGACATGAACACGACGAACCAAAGCTATGGAGTGGCACGCTATTGGCCAAAAAAAAATAAAATGGGCAATGTTCTTGAAGCTACCATTTTAAACGGTATGTTTTATGGTGAAGTTTTTCTCCTGCCACGGTTCCCATCAACCCCTACAGACTCACCCATTTCATTCAGACGCCTGCATTTTCCAATTCGTTTGGCATTCCCAATAACTATTAATAAGTCACAAGGCCACACAATGTCCGTTTGTGGGTTGGATATAGAAAATCCGTGTTTTTCACATGGCCAATTATATGTTGCGTGTTCTTGCGTTGGCAGACTATTAAGTTTGTTCAATTAAACAACTCTGGGATTGACGAAAAACATTATTCATCAACTCGCATTAGTATCTCAACAAAACACACACACAAACACAAAAAGTACAGCCTCTTTCACCAAATGTGTCAATGGTAATCCCCAAATATCGTCCGCCCATGACAAAGGAGTTAAACGGCGCAGGATAACGAGATATTGCACTTTTTTTAATTTATTTTGTTTTGGGAAACAGCAAATCACACAATGATGAAACAAAAACATTGAAATGCTAAACTCAATGTCAAATGTCACGTAGTACATAGTTTATCGAAAATTCGAATATCGAAAAACGTTTGCTAAGCCACTTAATAGCAGGCAAACCAACGTTCTAGCAGGATAACGTCTATCGGATCCGCTAGTATAATATAGAATTGTTGTTAAATTATTCCATTATTTACTTGGGCTATAAATAAATAATTAAATTAACATTATTTTGCATAAATGTGTTAAGGTTACGTACGATTTGAAACGCAAGTTCACGGTTTATGCATTAAAATGAAAATGCAAGCAATTACCGCTATACGAAACGGGGCATTCTCATTGTTTATATTACTTGGTGAAATATTATGTAACCATCTAACTACACAAAGTGAAGCATACATCTACATACAATTACATTTCCTACGTACGCAGCTTCCGAGTAACCCCGGCATCGGCAACCGGTAGTCAGTATTCAGGCATGAGACTGCCTGATCACTTATGGGCACAATAGAAGTCTCTACCATGAGCAATACATGTCAAGAGTTATTATTAAGGATTATACACAATCTTCTTTTTAAATATAACATACATAATTATATTCGTCATGTAGTTGCTATTTTAATAAAATCATTTGACAGCATTTATAAAGAATACATCTGATTGAGATAAACAGTATATTATTTAGAGTAGATCCATTTTGAGTTACAAATTGCTGGAATGAACACAAGTAGGTTTATGATAACCGGGTTTTTATTTTCAATGACAAAAAATTACGATACAAGAGGATAGGTTTTTGTACAAGATTCCTTGCCCATAACGAAAATAGATAAAACTTTTTTTTCCCTAATTTCGCTTACATCTCTTGGTGTTGTAAGCTTCTTCCGTCCATATTTGTTCACTTTATTTCAAGTCACAATTATCGACGTTTCTTTTCAACTGTCAACAGTTGAACAAGAAATATTGGCAAACAACGTAATTTGTCAATTGAAATTACTTTTATTAATGATTAGTGTCTTAATTCCCAATAATGTACTAGGTGTGAGATCTTTAATTTTTCCTCTTTCTTCTTTTTCTTTTAAAAATTAAAAAAAAAACAAAGTCATCTCATTTTTATTTTTTTACGATAAATAATTGAAAAAAATGACAAAAACTTGAAAAAAACATTAAAACTAATTTTCACAATCCTTAAATAATGTCGCATACTAAAAAAAACGTGAAACGTTCTTTTATATTACAAAAATAACGATAATTTCAACGTTATACTTGACTCTTTTACGTGATGACCCGATGTCGAATAGATATATTTCAACAAGACAGCGTCTACAATTAATCTTGTAATTATTAATATTGATTGGTTATATTGTTACTGATCATTTAAAATTATCTATTATAAATCGGGTTGTGGTCCTGTGGCTAGTGTCTCGGACTCAAGGACCAAAGGTCCGTGGTTCGAATCCCACTCTACACCAACTCGATTCCATTTTCTAATAGTGAGTTATTTACAACTCGTTGAAAATGGCCCTCAAAATTAAATATTTGGGTAAATCATAAGAACGCAAATATTTCTTTTTTTTAAAAAAAAAAAAGATTTAAAATAAAATAAAATTGGTCATAAACTTAAAACTACTTTAAACATAAAAAATAGGTTTATTCTAGGGCGGCTCTAATAATTTGAACAGGTTCTGTAAATTCATACTTATATTATGTAGGTATGTATTCTGTTTTTTTTAAAACCTTTATTCCATAAAAAATCACAAAACATGGACAAATGAAAATATGTACCTACAGTTCAGGTTCGGCTTGCCAAAAATGATTCCCGTTCTTGGGTATAAGAAGCGATCGCATAATTTAAAAAATATCGTAAAATATGTAAACTTTAAAAAAAATAAAACATGTTCTATGGTTTACGGAGAGTATTTTTTATTCTTTTTTTTAAAATTAATAACTTTTATAAAAGGTACATCTTTTTAAAAAATGCTATACATATCCAATTTTACACATCTAGCAAATGTTTTCACTGTAACTCTCCAAAAAATAGACTAACTCTTGTGCTTCGAGAGTGACTTACACTGTTGTAGTTGTTTATTGTTTACGTTATAAGAGATTATATCATTATAAATACGAGTACATGAGAAAAAAAAAATAGGATGTATAAAGAAAAAACATAAAACAATAATAAATTCATACTAATTAAAATTGAATGTAGTTTTTACACGTGTTCAAAAAATTTCTTTCGATTTACTTTAAATTTATTTATTGATATATTATTTTGAATAGTTTTTAGTTCATTGGAAAAATTATAATTATTTTTTACACCTTTGAAGACAAAGTTATTTTGACCATGACTAGTGTGGAGTTTAGGAATTTTAATATTGTGTTGGTATCTGAGTGACTTATGCATATCATATTCTTTTATTTTTTCTTTTTTATATATTTGTATATTAAATTTGTTTTATAAAGAGTGTCTACTGTATGAACCTTAAATATTTAAAAAGATTTTCCGTATTGAATGTTGAAGGTTTCTTTAGAATTACTTTAATAATTAATCTTTGTACTATTTTAAGAGGGTTCAATATATTGGCGTATGAACCACCCCACCTTACAATACCATATTGTAGCAAAGATTGTACAATTGAGTTATAAGCTATTTTGAAATTATTGATTTTTAAAATATTCCTTGATCTAATTAATATGTTCCTTTAGTTAAATTCCTGACGATGAGGTAGTTACCTCGAAACCGGTCGAAGTGTAATAAAAAATTAAATTAAAGTGGTTTATACAAATTTATAAACAAATAAGTGTAAAATGTCATACCACAAAGTGAAAAATGTTTTTGATTACAATAATAATTAATATGTATTTACATTTTCTAATTTGTTTAACTAGTTCACTAATATGGTCTTTCCATTTTAAGTTTTGGTCTATGTATACACCGAGATATTTAATTTTATCTGTTTTATCAAGTACCGAACATGTAAGATCGCAGTTAGTTTTGTTGCAATTGTTATATAAA